>NC_084644.1:9731294-10026294 GCF_019802595.1 Syngnathoides biaculeatus
GCTCATGGTGTCACACAAGGGTTTCAAACCACCGTCAGGCAGTCACTCACAATCTGAAAAATGTACGGGTGTGGTCAGTCATACCTGCAGATATAAAGTTGCGGGTGTGTGTTCTGTTTGTAATAATGAGTGTACCACTTTAAGAGCGGAGGGGGCCGGTGTCAGGTAAACTAGGAAGTAGAAGTAGGCTGAGAAGCAGTTCGTCGTTAGAGACTGTGTGCTTCCGTGTTAAAAATTAGTCACGACTACACAAAATAAGCGAGGTCTTTCAATATCGATGTATTTCTACTTGTAACAAATTTTACACGCGTGATTTTTCGTGCTTGACTGCGATGGCACACGAGCACATACGCGCCCGTCAAATCACAGTGACTGAGCGTCAGGGTTAAAATATGAAAACATTGTTAATCTTTCACATAAAGGTTTCAAATTAGGGTTTGAAGTCTGGGTATGTGTTTCATAACTGGGTAAAAGTTTCAAGTTAAGGCTCCCAGCCTGGAATTGGGTTTTAAAGTAAGCGATTCCTTTTCTGGGTTAGGGATTTTTTATTAAAGTTTCACGACAGGGTTAAAATTGAAGATGAAGGTTTCAATCCAGGGTGTCAAATAACAGTTTAAAGCCAGGGTTACGGTTTTAAAGTAGGGTGTAAAGACACGGGGGAGCCATGGTGGAGCAGCTGGAAAGCGTTTGCCTCACAGTTCTGAGGACCCGGGTTCAATCCCGGACCCGCCTGTGTGGAGTTTGCATGTTCTCCCCGTGCCTGCGTGGGTTTTCTCCGGGCACTCCGGTTTCCTCCCACATTCCAAAAACACACAACATTAATTGGAGACTTTAAATTGCCCTTAGGTGTGATGGTGCGTGCAGCTGTCTCGATGTGCCCTGCGATTGGCTGGCGACCATTTCAGGGTGTACCCCGCCTCCTGCCCGTTGACAGCTGGGTTAGGTCCCACGAGAGGATAAGCGGCTAAGAAAATGGATGGATGGATGTAAAGACACGGTAAGGTTTAGGTTTAAGGAACCAGGTTTAGGGTTTAAAATGAAGGTTTGAAAACGGGGCGAGTATTTTAATTTCGGATTTTACATTTTGGTTAAAGTTTCACGTAATATTTTAAAGCCAGGGTTGTGCTTGAAGACATGTTTAAGGTTTTATATTTGGGGTTTCAAATTAGGGTTTGAAGACCAGTTTTGTGGTTCTTTCTTTTGTGTTGTTGTCCTTCTAAAATCTCCCAAACAAAAAACAAACAAACAAACAAACGTTTTCTTCTTTTAAAAAGCTCCTCTGTCGGGCCGCATCATCTTCAAACGGGCCGCCGCCTCTTTCGCTCTGGTTCTGTCGGCCGGTCGCTGTGGCGACGTCCTGACGGCAGAGCTTGTTTACATGGACATAAATTTGGAACTTTCAATTTTTAATTAGTATTTTAAGTCGTTTCCCCCCCCTCCCCCCCCCCTGCAACGTTTCTGCGGTCGTCTTGCTTTACGGCTAACACGACTTTGACATGCGAGATGGGAATGGAAGAAAACACAAAAAAAAGCCGTTTCGGAAAAAAAAGATAAACATCCACTCATTCACTTACCTTTAGTTTCCCTAATAGTTTATTGATTGTTTTTATGGCATTTTACATCATACAGGAACGTCTGAATATTGATTTGCACACTTTTAGTGTCATACCACTGTGGTCCACAATCAACCTGGGCAGCACTGAGCTCTACTAGAAGTAACTTAGTGCATTTGACCCCTCGTACAGGGCACTTAACCACGCCTCCTGAAGTGACGTCACGCCACGTGCGCTCACGTAAGACAAAGTAAAAATGGCAAATACAATACAATACATTCTGAACTGAGACAGACTCCATGCTTCTGATTTCATTCAAATCAACGATATATTATAGATTCTAAATACAATACATTCTTAACTGAGAGAGACGCCATGCTTCTGATTTCATTCAATCATTCACACGTAGCAATGTTATGCTAGCGGAGAATGTCTGATTCATTTATACGAGACGTGTATTAAAAATCAAATTTAGGGCATATCTTCGTGCAAACACAGTCTGGTTAAGCTTCGGTCGCGAGCCAGCACGAAATCAATACGTTTGTGCAGTCCGATCATCGCTAAATATCGCTCAACAAAGAATAAGTGTGTCAATCGTTCACACGTAGCGGTGTTATGCTAGCGGAGAACATCTCATTCATTTATACGAGACGTGTATTAAAAATCAAATTTAGGGCATATCTTCGTGCAAACACAGTCTGGTTAAGCTTCGGTCGGGAGTCAGCATGAAATCAATACGTTTGTGCAGTCCGATCATCGCTAAATATCGCTCAACAAAGAATAAGTGTGTCAATCGTTCACACGCAGCAGTGTTATGCTAGCGAACAACTTCGAATTCATTTATACGAGACATGTATTGAAAATCAAATATAGGGCATACCTTCGTGCAAACATATGTGTTCCGGTTGATATTAGATGGATTTAGTTGATGATGCGGTCTTCCACAAAGTTTGATCCATCGAAGGCATTTTTCGTACTGGGTCTTCGGTTTGGAAAGGGTACGAATGGAACTCCACCAACTAGGCTTTCAGGATACCTGTCGTCACGATTACAAAGTCCGTGACTACACCTCTTAACCATATTTTTTGTTAAATAACCCAAATACGCGATAAAACGCCAACTAAACCTATACTGGACCATGCAATGTTGTCTGAGAAAATGGCGGGAGCAAAAATGGGCTTTGGTCTATGCAGATCTCTGGCCTCTGATTGGTCAGTGACGTGGATTGCGCAATATCCACGGAGGGGTCAATTAACAGTAAAAAGAAGTAGTAATATTGTTGAGAATACATGCCTGTGAGTATTTAATTTTCCTTTTATATGCGTTTCTGATTAATATTTGTCAAACTAGCAGCGGCTTGAAAGTTTAGAATTACTTTAAAGGCATTTTTTACTAGGCGTTATCATTATGCTAACATACTTTCACCAGACTGTCTTTAATTTTGTTTTATGTGCCAGCTTCATAGTAAACTTCACCTGGGAGTGACGAACAGCTTGAAGGTTAAACCGTGAATGTGTTTTAAGCACGTGGGCAGAGTGTGTTAGAGACCCTGCAATAAATAAATAAAATAAAATGAGGCTAACGCACGTGTGCTTTTAGATTGACTCGCTATGTACTGTACGTACTTCCTGGGAATTGGCCAATCAGAGCTCAGCTGAGTGATCGGTTTCACTAAAGCTGACATTGCGGGGATGTATTCGCCACAGGGGCCTTATTTCATACAGATTTGTATATATATGTGTGTGTGTGTGTGTGGTAAGGAGGCCATTGTGAGTGCCAAAGAAGAGCAACATGATGCTGTAAATCCTCATTTTGTGCCTACTCCCCTCTTCCTGAGATTACACACGTGGCATGTGTGTGAGTGTGTATGATAATAACAATAATCCTCTTCCTCAGGGTGTGGGATTGCATGTTCAGTATACTGTAATCATACATTTGCTCCATACTGGACGCAATGTCGCCATTTAGAAAATTCAGACCCAAACAGAGCTTTACATATATGAAATTTGGTAGAAATGGCTATAAAGTTTCGACCCAAAAGAAAGTCTCGAGAAAACATTCCCAAAAAGATCGAGGAAGTCTGCCATTTTGGTTTGGAGGAAAAAAAAATTAGTCTTATTTTCAGGCAAGTTCGCTTTAAACTGCGCAGTGCTGATGTGGTCTCTGCGCAGATTCTGTGTTGCGCAAGAAAAAATGATCATAATAATAATAATAAAAATACAACCCGAATTGAAAGTACAATAGAACATACAACTATTCAATTTGTGCCATTTTGCGATTTGATTTATTGAGTCATGGTGGTAAAGCACAGGTGTCAAACTCAAGGGCCGGGGGCCAGATCTGGCCCGTCACGTGATTTCATGTGGCCCGCAAAGCCAAATCTAGTGTCAATTTCAATGATTCTTGTAAAAAAATCTCTACCAAAATTGCCATATATCAGAAATGATAAAGTTGAGATGCTACAAGCATTTTTGTGTTACCAGACGTGAATAGTTGAAAAACACATGAACCTTGATTTCTGATTCCAAAACTAGTTCATAAATTGATGATGTAAATATTATGAGATGATTAAATATTTTTGTTCCACAGTCATAATGCCCCTCTGAGGGAAACCAGAACAACAATGTGGCTCATGAGAAAAATAAGTTTGACACCGCTGTGGTAAAGCATTGGCCTCACAGTTCTGAGGCCCCGGGTTCCATCCCGGCCCCGCCTGTGTGGAGTTTGCATGCTCTCCCTTGTGCCTGCGTGGATTTTCTCCG
The DNA here is from genome assembly GCF_019802595.1 of Syngnathoides biaculeatus. Classification (NCBI taxonomy): domain Eukaryota; kingdom Metazoa; phylum Chordata; class Actinopteri; order Syngnathiformes; family Syngnathidae; genus Syngnathoides; species Syngnathoides biaculeatus. Next base: position 9,735,610 of record NC_084644.1, read on the forward strand.
GGCACTCCGTTTTCCTCCCACATCCTAAAAACATGCAACAATAATTGGACAGTCTAAATTGCCCCGAGGTGTGATTGTGAGAGCGGCTGCTTGTCTCCATGTGCCCTGCGATTGGCTGGCAACCGCCGCCTGCCAGTTGATATCTGGGATAGGCTCCAGCATTCCACGCGACCCTCGTGGGAATAAGCGGCAAAGAAAATGGATGAATGGATGGATGGAGTCAATGAGTCGGGTGACGTACGTACATTCGCAAGCCGTCAACCGACGTTTACAATGACAGCGTCTTTATGTGCCGCCCACCACGGGTGTTGCGTTAGCTAAGGGGTCTGAGCATAGTACAGTGAAGACGAGCCAGAAATGTGACTTATGTTTACACGCGTGTCACTTCTCAATGGATGACGTGTGTGATGTTGCTCATGGTGGGTTAATGTGTTTGCTCAGACACATCAAAAATTCGAGGGAACATTGGAGCAACAGGAAATTTGGTAGCCATGTTGCTAAAGAGTAGACGTTCCAAAAAGTCTCAAACGTATTGCATATGATGATGGACCTGACTTGGAGTGGCACAAGGGCTGAGTAACTGTATATTCTGTAGCGTACAGAGCTCGTGCACGTGACGTCACCATTTTGACAGCGCCATATTGCCGGTCAAAAAGAACTGCTCGACAGTGTAGTGAACATTGAACCGGAGCCGAATATACACAATGCCGGAGACTTGTGCTGCTGTTGGTTGTCTGTCACGGAGAGGTTTACCGAAGTTTAACGTGTGGCCGCAACACGCTTCGTGTACAGAGGAGCCGACTCCGTTTTATTTATTTTTTTACGCATTGTTCTCAAATGAGCCAACTTGGCATTATAAATACCACTTGGGAAACACTAGAGAGGAGGCGACTTGCTTGTCCTCTTTTTTTTCCCCCCCAATCACAGTTAATGAATGCGAGTTTGTGTAAAGCCAGGGGTCATTTATTTAAATATTGGTATTTGTATTGAATACTTGCTGAAAAGATCCATGGATTTCGGCAAAGGTTAACGTGTAGCCGAACACACTTCCGCGTTCGCGAGCCGTCTCCCCGTTGAGAACAGATCCAGCAGCGAAGTATTTGTATACGTCCAGACTTTTCTACACTTTCAAACTTTTCCGTGTAAATCTCAACGACTTACTCACCAGATCCATGTGTACATCCTGTTGTCCAAGACAAGAAGAAGCTGGTTGACAGTCCAATTTCTTATCGGCAAAAACATCGACTTTGGCATTAAATACGGGTCCTCTATGCCAAGTGTCTCCCATTTTTCCACATACCTTCATTTATTATCACCTTCTAAATTTTTAACGATATCGGACAAAACTCTGGGCGTTGTGCTTTAAAGACGTATTTTCGTGTCCTCTCCAACCGACTTACCATTGAGCAATGCTTTGCTTGACAGGCAATATGGCCAGTCACGTGATTTTTATGACGTCAGTGCACGAGCTGTATATTACAGTGACTGCTCATTTATTATGAGGTGTTATGTCAATGATGAAACTCAAACATCAGATAAGAAAACAACCCGCTCTTTTCAGAGCGAGTGATACGCCCATCAGGACTTCTTTAAAATTCATTATTTTTGCGCACCATAAATGAGTTACCTTTCGAATGGTTGAATATTATGATTGTGAAAAGTTTTTGTTTGTTTGTTTGTTTGTTTTTCAACAGTTTTTATTGTCAGGCTACCACTCCACACTGTGCTTGCCGCATAAAATTGTAAATCTGACTTTTATGTCACCGATCCACTAGCCGTGAAATCCTCCCACACGCAATAAACACATTCAAACTTATTAAAACGCACTTTTTAAAGTATTCCTTGGGACCTGTTTCATGCCCTCGCTGTCAAGAAACGGGAAACTATTGTTTGAAATCACTTTATAGGAAAAAAAATGAAGTCACACTCTCACAACTCTCCAAAAAAGATGCCAAGTGTGCTTGCTTCAAATTTTTAATCAGTCACCTAAACCATCCGTCCATTTTCCAAGTGGCTTATCCTCACTCGGGTGCCCGGAATGTTGTGGCAAACTTGCTACTACACTGAAGACATGTAACTCTAAAATCATACTTCAACAATAAATAAATAAATAATTTTAAAAACGTCTGCCCGTAAAAATCTGTGCTATAGCTTTTGCAGTAATAATAAATAGAATTAATAATAAAAAATAAACCCGGTCGGTGCTTTCTGAGCTGACAAGTCCTTGCAGGTTCGCATCAACTCACACAGACTCTCGCTCAGTTCTGCCGAGTCGGCACACCTTCCATCATATTAGGTCAGTTTTTTTACCCACTCAAGTTCACCACGCTTGTGTGTGTGTGTAAGTGTATGTGTGTACACCTAAACACACACGCGTGCACGCACATATATATAGAATTAAAGACAGATTGAGAGTTTGTGTCGTCTCAGCTTTTACTTCTTGCAGACTTTTAAACACATTTGTGCATTTCTCCCAGATTGAGAAATTGAGTCTTTGTATGCGTGTGTGCGCGTGTGTGTGTGTGTGTGTGTGTGAGCGCGTGTCGGCGTGTTGGTGTGTGCGCCAGCTCGAGCTGTCGTCCAGGATTTACCCTCACTGAGAGTTAATCTGAGTGTCGTCAGGATTCTCTAAAGGTTAGAGAGACGGGGAAGGAGTGTGTTGGAACCATCGCGGCTGACCTCATTTTTGACGCAAAGCTAACACACACACATGCAGACACGCAGACGCAGACATGTACACACATAGAAACACACACACCTATGCGGCGTCGGGGGCAAAAACAAAACATGCGTGAAATTGGTCAAATTGTGCTTTCAGTCTCCACCTGCAGCAGCACACAGCGTGCACTAGCAAGCTCGCATGTATTTTCAACTCATTAGCTCTCGTAATTAATTTGCTGACTTATTTACACTCCATTTTCAAAATAAAATACTGGATGTCGTCACGCACGAGGCAAAGCAAAACAGTGATTTCGGTTTTTGGTCACACTCCCTCATGAAGGATTTCTAAATGGCGGGGTTAATAATCGTGTCATAAAAGCTTCATGAAGTTATGAATAAATTGCTACAAATTGCTTTACAACAAACAATGAGGGCTCGCTATTCGGAAAGAAGTTGGTAATTTTTCCATCAGTGACTGTACTTGTTTTCTACTGCCTCAGCGCTCCTTCAGAGTGCCTCGTTGTCACTGTGGAAAAGCCATGCATGGCTGTGATGGATAGAATCCAACCATCAGAGGCTTTTCGCAGTAGGTCCGTGTAAAAGAAAGATGCTTGACAAAGTAGCATCGATATTTACATATTTTAAATTTGTTTGGTGTGGAGGGATATTTTGTATTTTTTCTTTTAATTTGAGATGATTTTTTGAAAATTAATTTAAAAAGAAATATTTTGAGAATGGGGCCACGGTGAAATATTTATTTACTTATTTATTTAATTGTCACCTTTTTTTAATAAAGTATAATTTTATAGAGTGGCGGCACGGTGGAGAAGCTGTAGAGCGTTGGTCTCACAGTTCTGAGGTCCCGGGTTCAATCCCAGCCCCGCCTGCGTGGAGTTTGCATGTTTTTTCCCGTGCCTGCGTGGGTTTCCTCCGGGTAATCCGGTTTCCTCCCACATCCCAAAAACATGCAACATTAATTGGACACTCTAAGTTGCCCGTAGGTGTGATTGTGAGTGTGATTGGTTGTTTGTCTCTAGGTGCCCTGCGATTGGCTGGCAACCAGTTCAGGGTGTACCCCGCCTCCTGCCCGTTGACAGCTGGGATAGGCTCCAGCTCTCCCGCGACCCTCGTGAGGATAAGCGGCTAAGAAAATGGATGGTTGGATGTTCCTCTTCTGTGGGATCTTTTGGCGGTTGGCAAACTAGTTGAATGGTACACTAGCGCCAACAACCAATATCGTCCTTCCACTGCAAGGATTTATTACAGATTTGATCTGACATGGTCTGAAACGCACTCATATCTCAAATATTTGCTCGTATCTCAAAAGACGAAACAATGGCGGTGTGATGGTCTGAACGCTCCCCCGTGCTGAAAAGTCTCCTTGTCATGAATGCGCATGCGCTACTAACAGGGGAACTCTGGGTACGGAGCAGACGCTTACTGGGAAATCCCCCGGTCTCATAGTTCCCCTTCTTCTACATAGACGGAGCTAACATACGTTATGACCTAACCTTAAAACCAAAGTTGATGAAAAGATATACACATATATGTACATTCAGACTGGCGGGAAGTTTACAAAATATACGTGCATGTGCAATAATCACAAGGAGACTTTGCAGCACCGGGAGCGCTCAGACCGTCACACCGGCTGGTACTCAGTCAAAGTAGGTCTAAATTTGGGAATTGTTCTTCAGTCCCCAGTTCCAGGATATAGTCCGTGTGGTGGAAATGTACTTTCAAGTGAGTGAGACTTTGCTAAATCTAGTGTGCTTCCGGTCATAACGTGACATTCAAACATAGCGTCAACATTGATTTCCTCACATTTGAACTACAACTCTTGAAAAAAAAAAACAAAAAAAAAAACGTATAGCACAGCGTGAGCGGTCGCCAGCGTTCACGCCTCTTTGAAGCCACGCCAACTGGCTCCATTCCAGCGTGCTCATCTCATCCCAAACCAGGAAGCACGTCCATCCTTTTTTTTTTCCGCTGCTGCAGTCGTGCACCATTGTGAGTGTTTGGGTGGGGGGGGAGACAAGCGGCCCTAAGGCACGCACACCCTTTGTGACCCAATTTATCACACACACACCCATGCAGATTTACACCCACACAATGCACCTAATGGTCAGCAGGATAGGCGACAAACGTCACAATCCCGTGTTCCACTTTCAGGTCAATACATGTAATAACATTTTTTTTTAGCGTACAATGTTGTGCTGTGATGTTTGACTGGCTGATGTGCTACAAAGTGTTGCTACAGTACAATATTTTGCTACTATCTAAGGGTATGTTGTGTAGCAACGATGTACAGCCGAGATATTTAGCTATGATATTTAGCAACAATGTACAGGTATGATAAATACTTATGATGTGGTGCTAAAATCTATAGTTACGGTTTTGTGCTCGCGTCAGACTAGAATTTGCGGTTGCGATAATTGGCTGCGATGTTAGGTGAGAATGTTTCATTATGATGCAATGCTACGCTACAGAGTTGTGCTACGGAGTTATGCTAGAGAGTTAATCTAATCTAGTATAATCTAGTCATGTAATGCTCCAAAGATACGTTACTGAGTAATGGTTAGAATCAATGCCACGAAGCAAGTCACCAAGTTAAGCATAGAGTTACACTACTATGTAACTAAGTTACGCTATAGAGTTCTGCTATCAAATTAGGCTATTGAGTTAGCCTATGAAGTTATCCTATGGAGTTATGTTACAGAGTAATGCTGCAAAGTTATATTACAGAGTTACGCTACACAGATAAGATACAAATGTTTGATCAAAGTTATGCTAAAGGGATATGCAACTAAGTGATGCTAGAAATTAATACTACAAAGTAATGCTATTGAGTTACGATTATGACATCAAGTTATGATATAAAATAATGCTACAAAATGTTAAAATGTTACCTTATGGAGTCATACTAATGATGTACGCTACGGAGTAATGCTACAGAGTTATGGCTCAATGAAGTGACATTGTGAAGTAGCGCTAACCCAGCAAAATAATGCTACAAAGTCACACGAAGAAGTAGCGCTACAAAGTAACGCTGAAGGATAACAATGTGACGACGATGCAAACTCCAACAAGTAACAACGCTATGAAGTATCGCGACAAAGAATTGCTATGAAGTAACGGTACGAAATAACACGATGAAGTAATGCTACAAATTAACGTAACAAAGTAACGCAACAAAGAAATGCTACAAAGTAACACTATAAAGTAATGCTACAAAGTAATGATGTATCGCTACAAAGAATCACTATGAAGTAACGGTATGAAATGACGCAATGAAGTAATGCTACAAATTAACATAACAAAGTAATGCAACGAAGTAACGCAATGAAGTAATGCTACGAAGTAACGCTACAAAGTAATGCTACAAATTAATGCTACAAAGTAATGACTCAATGAAGTGACATTGTGAAGAAGGGCTATCAAATAACCCAGCAAAATAATGCTATGAAGTCACACTAAGAAGTAACGCTACGAAGTAACCTAGCAAAGCTGGAGGATAACGTTGTAACACAAAGCTGCAAACTCTAACAAGTAACCCGATAAAGTATCGCTACAAAGAATCGCTACGAAGTAACGGTACGAAGTAATGGTACGAAGTAACGCTCTGAAGTAACGCTTCAAATTAACCCAATAAAGTAACGCAACAAAGTAACACAACAAAGTAATGTTACGAAGTAACGCCACAAAGTAATGCTACAAAGTAACACCACTAAGTAACGCTACAAAGTAATGCTACTGAGTTATGATCTCTAGTTTCGGTTACGGATTACGACATCAAGTTATGCTACAAAATGTTAAAATGTTACACTATGTCACGAGTCACGCTACTGAGTTACGCTACAGAGTTACGACTCAATGAAGTGACACTGTGAAGTAGCGCGATCAAATAACCCAGTAAAATAACGCTACCAAGTCACACTAAGAAGTAACACCACAACGTAACCTAGCAAACCTGGAGGATAACGTTGTAACGCAACGCTGCAAACTCTAACAATTAACCCGATGAAGTATCGCTACAAAGTAACGCTACGAATTAACCCAACAAAGTAACGCAACAATGTAATGCTACGAAATAACGCTACGAGGTAATGCTACAAAGTAATGCTACAAAATAATGCTACAAAGTAACAATGAAGTAACACTATAAAGGTTAATGGTTACTCCACGGGTTTAGCTACGAATTAACGCTATGAAGTAACGCTGCAATATAATGTTACTGCACTCCGTGAATATTGCTTACTGAGTTCCGGAAAGTCCCAGAGTGAGTAAGTGGTATTTTTAATCATGCCTCCTACAGGGAGGAAATTATCTAAGACAGACGGGATGTCTTCTTTGGAACAATTTGTGTGTGTGCGTGCCTGTGACAGGCGTGATGTCGTTTGGAGATTTCACGAATTGTGTGCTGAATTGTGGAGGACGTCTGGTGGTGCGTTCAGGGACCTCTGGGTGTCGTCGTCACTCCCATCTGTCTACCGCTCTCAGGCGCACTGTGGAGATGAAAGAACGTGGGCTGATGAAACAGACTGGATGAGTGTCACACTACACACACGTATACACGATTCAAAGTCACTATTGGAATTTCCTTTGGGATCAATAAAGAAAAACTACTGATCGTTACTAAGAGGTCTGCGCCGAATTTAAGCCGCTTACATATTTTCATATTGGCTGTCAAAGTCACGAAATGGTGGAAAGCTGCACTGTTGCGTCGAAAGCAGTCGTCACTGTCGGACATTTATATTCATATTCCTTCGTAGATACAGTCGCATGGATGGGACGACTGCCGTGTGAAATAACAGACGGCAAAATAGGAAATATGAAATTCAATATGCGCTACTCTTCTCTAACCCTGTTGTGTCGAAAGCAATTTTTGCTGTCCGACAGGCTTTCTAAAACGCCTCGTGGGTCGTATTAGGGGTGAGTATCTGCGTGTGGAAAAAGTGGTCGGCATGTGTCAAATCGTCCGCTTAAATGCATTTATTGTTTTTAAATATGCAATAACATGTTCGGGGGAACTAATTTAAAAAGGAAATTATATGGTGTCCAACCTGGGGTGAAGCATTTTCCACCTCGGGTCATGTGATATCAAGTCATCATGGATATTCACGAGAAAACCGCCCAACATTTTTTTTACCCGTGGACGCGTTTAAAATTTATTGTGTTTCACTAGACTGACGCACCCCCCCCCCCCCCCCCCCCCCGTCGCTGGCTCCCCGGGAGCGACATTTGCTGCATTCATAATAATAATAATAATTTTCACTGTAGCCTCCAGGGGACAACAGTGGGTCACGAATAAACTGTTGTACATTGCTTAGCACGCGTGCTAATACTTACATAGTTCCCTCAACAATGTTATGGTACAGTGGTATGCTGCGATATTACACTGTGTCGCTACGATATTTCGCTATGATGATTAATGATGATGTTTTTGCCCCAATCCGTCGTTACAGTGTCTTGTTTTTTTGCTAGCTAGCTACACTTTCATGCTAACCTTTTTTGCGACGATGTTTTGTCCCGATTGTCATGAGCCAGGCTGGACCACGGCCAAGAGGGGCGTGGCCACTTCTCTGGTGCGGTGACACCTGTCACCGCTCACGGATGTTTCACATTGGGACTGTAATTAGAGAGCTATTTAAGTTGGGGTTTTTGTCACTGACATTTGCCAGTTCGTTGTGCCTTGAGTTTGTGAGTTGCATTCACTGACAGTAGGAATCTCCATCACTGAAAATAGTGTCGTGTTGAGCTATCCTCGTCACGGTGTTTCAGCTTGAATAAAACTATGCCTAACATTATGTCCTCGTCTTGGAGTCCTGCATTTGGGTCCAGCCCCTCACCGGAGGTTCGTAACACCGATGTCTTGCTACACTATCTCTTCTCATTCTTGACTCTCTCAATAGGCTACGCAGTGTGGCTGCATAAAGCCGGCCCAAAACAAAATTTTAAAAACAACGACTCGAGACACCACCACGACAATATCGACGCACGTTCACCTTCGCAATTTTACGAAATCGTGACTATTGTTACACCCTTATTCACTTTGCGTTCTTACGATCCTTTCTGGCTAAACTATCTTGCCACCATTTTACTTCAACATTACGTTCTAACGTAATTCTCCAACATTGTTTCAAACATAGACTATATAATAATTTGGGTACGACCTAAGCTTTAATGTTTCGGTGCGACTTGTCGAGATTTCATAGTTTTTCTCAATACGTCTCCCCGAGATGTCACGCATCGTCTTCCCGTGATGTCACGCTACAACGCCACTCGAAGACATCTCGTTATATCGACATACTGTATCATTATATCTATATCTCATGACGACATCTCGCTACAGCGACTCGCTACGAAGTCTCGCTATGACGTTTAGCTTGCTCTCTATCACTACTACGACTTTCCAAAACGCTGTCACGCGACGTTATTGTTGCTACAATATCTTCCGCCTGTCTCTCTCTCGTCTCTCTAACCAGCCGTCCCTCCCATCACATCATTTGCGCCGGTGGTCCCCTGCTCTCCGCTGTCACGCGTAGATACGCCTCCACTTTTCTGCTCGGCTGGCGAGGAACAAAAGGAAGATTTTTTTTGCGCTACTGTTGGGAAAACAGCGGGAGCGGGAAAAGTATGGAAATGACTCAACAACTACATGGAGGACGCTTAAGCCTTGATGTGACGTTTATTGTTTTCACTGATGTCATGTTGCTGTCGACAAACTTCTCTTCAAATCCTGACCTCGGTCTAAAACCGTAGCTGAAAAACCTAACCCTGTCTTGAAATTGTGAAACCCTGATTTAAAACTAAGACTCAAAATTCGGATTTAAAACCCAAATGTTTGGTTTCCAACAATGAGGCTTCAAACCCTCGTTTGCCAACCTTACCCATTCTTGAATTGAAAACCCGAACTTGGAAATTTAACCCCGGCTCCAAACTCGAATTCTCAACCCTAACCTCTTCTTTGAACTGTAAACCGTGTTTGAAATCCTAACCCAAGACTAATAATAATTGAAGACCTAATTTAAAACCTGAAACCCTAATCCTGCCTTGAAACCCTAATTTGAAATCCTGACCTTTCCTTGTCACCTTAATCCCAGATTCTACTCTGGTCTGAGACCCCAACCCTTGTTTGAAACTCTGACCCTAGCATGATATTCATATTTGAACCCCCACCCCCCACTTTTATCATCTGGTCTCTTTCTTGACCAAAGTTTCTGTTTTAGTAACGGCACGACAACGTTAGGTTGTTGTTGTGACATTTGGCTTGTCCCGTCATCATATATCCAAAAACATTTCTCCCGCTTCGCTTAGTTCGTCCCGTCGTGAAGGTGCTCTGGTCTGGTCTCAGCAAAGCGTTCCTCTCGGGAACGTCTCATCTGCTTGTCCCGCTGCATCACCTTCATCAAAGTGGCGCTGTACAGCGGTGGACGTATTACAGCGCATTCGCCCGCACGTCGTAGAGTCAACCGTGATGCCGGATCAGGGACCGGGTTTCCACGCTAACCGATGACTCCTTTTTATTTTTCCAGTGAAGAAGTCATGCTCCCCCGAACTGTGTTTGGAATCATTCAGTCAACCCCTGTTCCATAAAGGTCTATTGTCATCCCTATAAAATTCTAAAATAAGATATTGAAATGAAAAATACATATAAGATTATTCACTTCAATGTATACTCGAAAAAATGAATATGAGCGGAGAGCGCGTCATCCATGCGCAAAGTTGCGGGAGTCTCATCCGACGACATCCAAGTGGTCGCCATAATGGCTGCATCCTCTGTCCGTGGCGTCTTCCGGACATTCACCAATGAAAACACGCGGTACACCCTAACAATGGGAGATAAACACGCCCCTTCTGACCCGGAAGCTCTTTTCGAAGAAGAGAATATCACACAACCGTTTGAAGTTACCAGGGCAATATTACCCTATTGTTTCGAGCCATATTCAGATGATATGCGATCACGGCCAAACCGGCTCCCCGTCCGATCCGCTTCCGTGGCAGAGATCAGCTATTGCGGCTCATCGCCACCAGCCAGTGTGGCTCATTTTCGGCGCCGAGGTGGCTTATCACAGAGCCGAGCCGTGCTGCTTTAGGGGGTTGTTCATAGCCGCAGTACGCGATGAACAACACCGTTGATCCGGGGCGCTTTACTGCTTTGTCGTCGCACGCGGCTGAGTGCTGCATTGTCGGCAGCGTTTTTCAGAGCCGCCGCCGTCCGCGAGCCCGACGCGCAGCCTTTGCCGAAGCCGTGACCGGTGGACGCGGCGCCTCAGCTTCTGTGTGTCATTTTCGGCGCCGAGGTGGCTTATCACGGAGCCACGCCGGGCTGCTTTAGGGGGTTGTTCATAGCTTCCGCAGTACACGATGAACAACACAGTCGAGCCGGGGCACTTTACTGCGTTGTCGTCACACGCGGCTGAGTGAGGCATTGTCGGCAGTGTTGTTCAGAGCTGCTGCCGTCCGCGAGCACAACGCGCAGCCTTCGCTAGCGAAACTACGCAGCAGCCTTCGCCGGCAAGCCCGAGGCCGTCCGACGTGCACATCGACACATTTAGCACGCCTGTCATACGTACGCGGGTCTTTTGTTACGTTATGAGAGACCGATTACGTGGTCCGCCCCAAACTATTATTTTTTTTAGTAGCTGTATACACACCTACCTGTCATTTGGAACCCACGAAGCTGTCGTCCGTTGTACCCGTGCAATCCATTTTTCACGACGAACCGGGTCCCTTGCAAACTTATGAATGGTAAATCCACCCTCCCGGGTGTTCAAGCAATGTCCGGCAATGCAGCAAGCCGGCATTTTGGCTAACACGAAGGAACAACGAGCTAGCTTGCCGCAGGGAAAACTAATAGAAACAAACGAGTCCGCTTGAGGGCGCTCCTGCCATTTACGTCACTTCCTGCTTCTTCACGAAAACAAATCCCTCGAGAGGCTTTTCATGGGGGGAGTTACAAAAAGCTGTTTATGTCAGAATCATTTTTTGTGGTGAAAAAAAACGCGTGGGTCCATGTCGGCTGCCGTTTTTTCATGAATAACATACTAAAAAAATCATGCATTTCATGACAGTGGCCCTTGAATCACTATATTGTAGAAGGAAGAGCATTATGTAGGGAATACCCAATACTCTCTGCATTCAAACCCATCTCCAAAATGGCCAAATCTGTATATAGGCCACTGGATTGTGGCTATGAAGTGATTCCCAACACAAGTCTCGTTCTTGACACAAACGCCGTCTTCTCCTGCATCTCTGGGACTTGCTGCCACTTCCTTTTTGGCTTCCAGCTTCACTTGCGCCTTCCCGCTCTCATAAAGTGCTTTTTACCCGTAGCGTCTGCTTCATCCCGAACCATCTTTTCCCTACACGCGTCCCCCCGGGTCTCGCCATGCCGCTACTCGCCGTCCTTTAACTATCACGCCGACTTGACTCTCGTTCGGAGAGACGCTTTTGTGACGAAGCTGCTCGCCATCGTCACTGTTTGCATTCTGGATGTGGCCTAACGGCTCGGCATGGTTCAAACGGCAAAATGCAAATTTCTTTCTGCTCTTCACCTTCTCTGATCTCTTCATGCTTTTAACCAAGCAACAACCAGACGCTGTCATGAGCAAGGCCTGACCACTACCAAGAGGGGTGTGGCCTGGCCACTGCACTGGGCGGTGCCACCTCTGACACCTGACACCTGTCACAGATTCTGTGCCCTTTTGTTTGATCATGTCCTGTTAAGCTTGTTAGTTTGCCCCGTAGTCATCGGAACTTGCCGTATGTCTTTTGGATCCTGTTTTTGTCCCTCTGGCTTGTTTTGCACTGCTTTTCAGTATTAACCAGTTTCCTCAATAAAACCACATTGAACATTGTGCCTCTTCCTGGAAGTCCTGCATTTGGGTGCGCCCTCGCACCACTGGTTCGTGATAGACACAAACACACACACATTTTCTTCACTTTTAAAATCTCTTTCTGCAGGTGTCCCAACACTTTCATCCAAACTCCCCATTTTCAAGTTCTGTGGTATCGCAATACTTTTGTCCTCTACCTTTTTACAACCTGTTCATGTCGCAATACTTTTGTCCAAACTCTAAATGTTCACTTTGTGTGCGTGTCCTAATACCTTTGTCGACTTTGTCTTCACTTTGAACCTTCTGTTGGTCTCGTTGTACTTTTGTCCCCTGCTATAAATTTTCACTTCGTGTGGCGGTCCCAAAACTTTTATCCCAACTCGACACGGACGGTAAGTTTGTTGAAGTCTCTAAATTGGTCGCAGGTGCGAATCTTACTTTGTCCATGTCTTCCCTGTGATTGGGTGGCGACCAACTCGGTGTACACTACCTCACTCACCTTGGATTTGCTCCACCACACCCGTGACCATAGTGAGGATAAGCGGTATTGCTAGACATTTTCCTTACGTTCCTCTCTGTGTCTGAAAAATGTTGTCTATTGCTGAAGTCATTACAATATGACTTCTTTGATGGCGATCATGTCATGAGCAGGGCCAGGAGCGGCGTGGCCTGGTCACCGCTCTGGGCGGTGCCACCTCTGGCATTCGTCACGGCTGTTCCGCATTTAGCATGTTAATTGACCATGCATTTTATGTTGTAGTTTTCGTCACGGGCATTTGCCAGTTCATTGAGTTTGCACCGGGTCACTGGGTGCCGACACTACTTCTGAAATAAAACCCACTGCACATTATGGCTTTGTCTCGGAGTCCTGCATTTGGGTCCTTCCCCGCACCGATGGCACGTGACAGATCATGGGGTTCAGCATGAGTAGGTGCATGGAGGTGATGGCGGGAGAGGTTGAAGGATTAATAATCTGGCAGTCTCTCTCTGTCACAACACACTCTGATTGAGTGACTGGTTGACGGGCGTTTCCTGTCCATCTGTACGTTTAAACACTTGAAGATGTGTGAGTCCAGGGAGCAAGATGCAGACACACTTAAGTGTGCGTTCAGACGATCTGGAGTCTGTTGTCAGGAACATCAGTCAGTTGGAGCTCCTTTCAAGTTCACGGCGTCACTTTCGGAGCCTAAACGGGGAAAGACGCAGAATAAACGTAGCACAGGAAAGCTCGGATTTGAAAGAAACAGACAATTTGTGCCTTTTTTTTTCACAATTTAGAAGAGTTCCCAGGTGTCTTACAAATGCTCTAACGTCCTTGCATCAAAATCCCAAAAGAATGACACATACCATTCTGGTTGAAATCACTCGTTTTTTTTTTTGTTTTTTTTTTTTTTATGGGGGCGGGGGGTTCTTTCAGGTGTAAAAGCCAAAGACAGCTTTTGCTAAACTTGAGCAATTCACTTGTTGCAGTCCATTAAAGTCCCACTGTCATGAAATGGATGATTTTTAGTTTGTTATTAATGAAAAAACGGCAGCCGACATGGACCCATGCGTTTTTTCACCACAAAACATGATTTTGACATTTATGACTTTTTGTGACTCCCGCCATGAAAATCCTCTCGAGGGATTTGTTTTCGAGAAGAAGCAGGGAGTGACGTACCGGGCAGTAGCGCACTCAAGCGGACTCGTTTGTTTCTGTTAGTTTTTCGTGCGAGAAGGTAGTTCTTTGTTCTTTTGTGTTAGCCAAAATGCCGGCTCGTTGCATTGCTGGACATTGCTGGAACACTCGTGGGGATGGATTTACCCTTCACAAGTTCCCAAGAGACTCGGTGCATCATGAAAAATGGATTGCACGGGTGCAAAGGACGAGAGCTTTGTGGGTTCCAAATGACAGGTAGGTGTGTATACAGCTACTAAAAAAAAAACAATAGTTGTAATCCTTTCAGAATGTAACAAAAGATCCGCGTCCGTAATTCAGAGGTGCTAAATTTGTCAATGTGCCAGTCGGCGCCGTGTCCGCCGATCATGGCTTCGGCCGGGGTGGCTCATCCACGCTGCGCGGAGGTGGATCGGACAGGGAGGAATGTTTGGCTGTATGCGGTTTGGCCGCGAGCCGCATATCATCTATATATGGCTCGAAACAACAGGGTAATATTGACCCGGTCACTTCACTCGATTGTGAGATGTTCTCTTCTTCGACAAGAGCTTCCATGTCCCATAGTAGGTGGGCGGACGAGCCGCCGTCGAAGCCGCGGCTTGCGGACGAGCACGGCTTTGGCCGGGCTGTGTCATACATAATGTGTGGGAGTCTGTTGTTAGTTCGAAGTGATCCGCATATCATCTAAATATAGCTTGAAACAATAATATTGCCCCGTACACTCGGTTGTGAGATGTTCTTCGAAAAGAGCTTTCGTGTCTGAAGGGGTGTGTCCCGTAGTAGTGGTCACGGCGTGTTTTGTCTGAATGTCTGGGGTGACATCACGGACAGTTGATGCACCCAATATGGCGACCACTTGCATGTCGGATGACACTTCCGCAAACTTTACGCACGGATGGATTCATTTTTTCATATAGACATTGAAGTGAATAATGTTATATGTATTTTATATTTCAATATCTATCTTAGCATGTTTATAGGGGTGACACTTGAGCTTTAAAGTACGGTGTGGTCATGTGGCTTACATTTTTGGTCATGTGACTTCACTGAGAAGCCATTTGACGTCGCTGTGTGTACGCGTTACTTCACAGACAACATGGTGGTGTCATCGACTTAACTGTGTGGTCATGCAGCTTCTGTGTTTTTGGTCATGTGATATCATAAAGCACAGGGGTCAAACTCAAGGCCCGGGGGCCAAATCTGGCCCGCTGCATGATTTTATGTGGCTTGCCAAGGCAAATCATGTGTGTTCCATGGTTCTGGTTAAAATATGGAACACAATTTTAAATTGTCATATCATAATTGATAACGTTGAGATATCATAAGCATTTTAATGTGCCCAGAAATCAACAATAGTGGAAAAAACCATTACCCTTCATTTCTGATTCCAAACGTAGTTCATAAATTTCAAGTGTCAATATGATGAGGCGATTAATGTTTTTTTATGGTTTCACAGTCATAACAGCCGTAACTACAATCTGGCCCGTGACAAAAATGAGTTTGACACTCCTGTCATAGACACAATCCTATTTCAAGAAAAAAATGACACTTTTATTTAATTTCCTTTTCTCAAAACTGTCAACAGTGAAATGACAATTAAGGGTGGTGTGCTTCCATGCTAGTTGTTTATCATTTTGGATTTTGCACACACACTCTCACGCGCAAACACACCTTTATTTTTTTTTTTTTTCCTCTCGCGGGTGCGCTAAGCAATCTCGTTATTTATTGCAGCTAATTCATTGACTCACATTAGCGGCTTTCGCCAAGCGCCGACAGCAAGCGTGATGCAAACGCACCAAAAGCAATATTGCGTATTATCCCTTTTAGCGTGCACGTGTAATCCTTTTACGACGTGTAATTAATGTCATTTTTGCTCCTGCAGCTGCAGATTGAGGACATGAAAATATATTTTTAGTTTGCATTAAAAATCGTAATGATGTTTTTTTTTTCTTTTTTCGTTTTTTTTTTTTTTAAACACAGGCACGCAAAGTGCTTTTAAAGCCCAAACAAGCGTCCTCTAACTAAACATTTTAACAGTCGAGAGGACATTATTGTGCGTTTTTATTAAATGTGAACGAACCCTTTCAAAAGGTGTCCCTGCAACAACGAAGCTGATATTTTGCAAACAATTTTCAACATTTTGAGGGCTTTGCCATATTGAAAAATTCAAAAAGTGGCAAGTTTGTTCATCTCGGGGGAAAAATTTGAGTAGCGAATTTGAGTTCAGTAGCGGCACACTCCGGGATACGGGGAATACTCGGTTCTCGAATGTCTACGAATGTTCTCGAACAAATCGGTTTTCGAACAAAGATTTTGAGATTTTTTTTGCTTCTGTTTTCGAACGGAAATCGGTACTCGAACGCCCCCAACAAAACCCGGAAATAACATAACGCGCGCGGGCCGACCAGCTGAGCCACGATGCGCGTTGTGTATAACGCGCCCTCTGTACGGAGATGTGTCCCGCTAGCTACATGTGCTGACTGTGTTTTCTTCGTATTGAGGACTATTCACCCCCAATCGTGGCTCCAAAGACGTGACACTAAATAAGTTCTTTAGAAAGAGAAAAGAACTTCCGGGGGGCGAGTCACCCCAACCCAAGAGATTTGATATAGCCATTGATAGTTTTGCATTGCTTTTTTCTTGTGAACTTTAATAATGCTCTGTTCCATTACCATTTCTGCATTTTTGTTTTGTTTCAAAGATTTCATTAACTCGAGTTCATGTTTTTGTATGTTACGTTTTGTAAATATAAAAAAAAATGGTTTGCTTCCCCCCCACCCATTATTGCTTGTTGCTTATTCTACACTTTGTTAATACAAAAAGTTTACATGGCTGGTGGCCCAGTCGTTACAGATACGGCAATGCACTCCCAGCCTAGCCTACTCTACTACTAAAACATACATTTAAAGCAAAAAATAAATATATTTCTGAAATAATTGTATTATATAAAGTATTTAAACTATAAAAGTATTTCTAATGTCCAGTTTATTATCAGGAAAAGCTAAAAAAAATGCTTTAAAAAGCCCCCCTTTTTTAGGTTTGGAACCCATTATTTCTTTTTTCATTAATTGTAATGGGAAACATCGATTCGGTTTTCGAACAAATCGCTTCTCGAACCGCCTTCTGGAACAGATTGTGGTCGAGAACTGAGGTTCTACAGTATTTTGAAAATTCAACCCCTGTAGCCAGTTTTACTTGGAAACGTGAAATTTGGTGGGCAAGTCCATTCCGGTTAGGCCTACAAAATGGCTTTTTGGTTTGAAGCAGCCACTTTAGGGTCAATTTTGGCAGTTTACAATTTTCATTTTCAGAATGAATCGATAATGTATTCCGTTCCATGTCATGTCATTTTCCAAGCCGCTTATCCTCACAAGGGTCGCGGGGAAGCTGGAGCCTATCCCAGCTGTGAACGGGCAGGAGGCGAGGTACACCCTGAACTGGTTGCCGGCCAATCACAGGGCACATAGAGACAAAGAGTCGCACTCACAATCACACCTTGGGGCAATTTAGAGTGTCCAGTTAATGTTGCATCTTTTTGGGCTGTGGGAGGAAACCGGAGTGCCCAGAGAATACCCACGCAGGCACGAGGAGAACTCCACACAGGCGGGTCCGGGATCGAACCCGGGACCTCAGAACCGTGAGGCCAACGCCTTCCAGCTTCTCCACCGTACCGCCTCAAAAAAAAGTCTCAAGAATATGAATTCCGAATTTACGAATTAATGCATTTCGAGCCATTTGACTTTGCGCTGGGTCCATCCAAACAAGCAGTCGCTTCCCAATTTGCTGCGGAAACATCACATCGCATCCCATCATGCATCTGAGCGCAGGAGACGCGGGTGCCACTTGATTGACAGCTCTTTGAAAACACCGTTATTAGAGGCTGAGTGGAAAGAAATAGCTTCAAACACCCACTCGACGTACACACAAACGCGCACGTCTCTGCAACTCCAGAAGAGCCCGGCAGCCATCACATATTTTACTCAGCTACATTTTTTTTGGATTCGTTTTGTCAGGCCTAATTATGATTACGGTTAGCGGTCATTAAGTGTGCGCGCGCAGGGGCGGCGGGCGTACGCGTGCGTGCGTTCGATAATCACACACTTTGCCCGTCAGTCACCTGCGATAGGCAAACGCCGCACAATTTCGAGCGTCATTTGGCGGCTGGTCTCCATCTGCCGGGAAAACGCACGCGCTGGCTGCGTTTGCGTGTCGGCCCGGGTTGATGGTTGTCAGATTGCCGCGTGACATTTGGCGGACAGATGAACGCTGATTTGAGCCATATGTCACAGACTGAATATGGACGACGCAGTGTGGTGATGGGACTTCTGCCTTTGGTCTTGAGATTCAGGATTTAAAGGGGAAATCCAGTTCTTGCATGAACAGTGTATCCAATATTTCATGTAAATATGAACCATATTTTAACAATGTGATGTTAAATCCTCTCATTTAATAGTGTTTTGGGAAGATTTTTATCGACAATTACGAATTTTCAGGGGCGCTGCCATTTTTGTGAGTCACGTGTGACGTGTACAGTACCGCAAGAAAGGCTCGATTACGCGGGACACCGTTTATGCCCAGTGCCGATTTCTTGGATTTATCCTCATCTGATGAAGAAATAGCAGTATCGGTTGATCGGGAAGACGGAGGAATACTTCCAAACGGATTTGAACCTGTGGCTGTAAATGTTGAATATTCAGATGGTTCTTCGGAAGGAAATGACGCAGAGTCTGACAAGCGAGCTCCGGCGCCAGCCGCGAGCCGAGCTTCAACGTCCAGGGAGGCCTTTAACCGAGCTTCGGTGGTGGCGGAGGCCTTTAGCCTAGCTTTGACGTCCGCCGAACGTTAGCCCCGGAGGCCGAAGCTCGGCTAAAGGCCTCCGCCGCCCGAAAGCTCGGCTCGCGGCCCGCCACCGCCCACTTCGTTAGCCCCGGACGCCGAATCTAGGCTAAAGGCCTCCGCCACCACCGAAGCTCGGCTAAAGCCCTCCGCCGCCTGAAAGCTCGGCTCGCGGCCCGCAGCTAGAGCTCGCTCGTCAGACTCCGCGTCATTCCCGTCCAAAGAACGCACTTATGTCGCGCGTAGGCCTCCGAGTAGTCAGAGTCCGCGTCATTCCGCCCGAAGAACCAATCCGAATATTCAACATTAATTACAGCCACAGGTTCAAATCCGTCTGGAAGTATTCCTCCGTCTTCCCGATCAACCGATACTGCTATTTCTTCATCAGATGAGGATAAATACAAGAAATCGACGCTTGGCATAAACTGTGTCCCATGTAATCGAGTGTTTGGAACGGCACGGTACACGTCACATTCGCCCACGTAGATCATGTCACTCACGAAAATGACAGCGCCCCTGAAAATTCATAATTGTCAACAAAAATCATCTTAAAACACTATTAAATGAGAGAGGATTCAACATCACATTGTCAAAATAGGATGCATATTACATGAACTATTGGATACACTGTTCATGCAAAGCACCGGATTTCTCCTTTAAGTGTCCGCGCTTTCTGTCCTGAAACTGGTCTTTCCGTCGTGCGTTCTGCGTAACGTGGCCTTGAAAAGTGGCCTCACAATTACATGATGGTAATTGAACTGGAGTCACTGTTCTAGCGGTACACGGGCCTGACTTTGGTGCGGGCAACGTGGTATCGATTCCCGCTCATGGACGGTGTTGATACTTGCCCTGTGACTGACTGGCAACCGGTTCAGGGTGTACCCTGCCACCTGCCCGTTGATAGCTGGCTTGGCTCCAGCACTCCTGCAACCCTTGTGAGGATAAGCGGCTAAGAAAATGGATGGATGGAATTATGAACTAGTTTTGGCATCAGAAATCAAGGGTAATGGTTTTTTTTTAACTATTGTTGTTTGGGAAGTTTCTGTCGGCTTGTCCCATTAGCGGTCACCACAGCGTAACATCTCAGATGAACGCTTATATTTGTTGGGAACATAAAAATATATGATATCTCAAGTTTATCATTCATGATATTTGACAATTTGAAATTTTAGTAGATTTTCACCAAGAATCATGGAAGTGGACATACATGATATGCCGTAGCGGGCCACATAAAATTATGCGGCGGGCCGGACCTGGGCCCCGGGCCTTGGGTTTGACACCTTTTGAATATATGACTCAACACAGTTGATATCACACCAGAACGTACTTTTTAGTGCTCGTTTCCTTCACGTTCCAACAAACGCCTTCAAACATTCGGGGATTATGATGGTTCCCTACTAGGAGAGGAACCCTGTTGATTCGCGTATGATTTTTGATATCATTTCCACGCTTTTTTTTGTCGGCGCGTGCGCTTAAATGAGAACAAGCTAATAAAACAAGAGCAAACAAAGTGATTCCATTCATCCCGCACGTCGTTTCGCCATCTCGCCACTCACTCTCAAAGCGTCGCTTTGCTTTCATCAGGCCGCCGCCAACATGTGGAGATAATTCTGACGTCTCCGAGGGGGGGGGGGGTAGCTTCCTCTTCCCAACGCAGCTTTGAGCTGTCACTCTTTTCAAAGCAAAGAAAACACATTCATGTCTACAAAGTGTGCTTTTTTTTTGGGGGGGGGGGTAATTCTAAACATTTGAGCTGATGGATGAGCACCATGGGATTTGCTCACAAGTGATGTAATCACAAAGCGAATAGTCCAAACACAAGAGCGACCATATTCGCCTCCTTTGTTATCTGTTTGTGACCTGTGGCGACCACGACGGTGGCGACCGATCAGCGTGGAGATTGATCAAAGGCGTCAGTGTGTGATCACACCCAGCAGGAAAACCGCCACTTCATGAGATACAGTGAATACTCGGTTCTTGAACGTCCCAACGTTCTGCATTTTTGTTTTGTTTCAAAGATTTCGTTAACTCGAGTCACGAGTTAATGTTTTTGCATGCTATCCATCCATTTTCTTCACTGCTTATCCTCACGGGGGTCGTGGGGAGTGCTGGAGCCGATCCCAGCTGTGAACGGGCAGGAGGCGGGGTACACCCTGAACTGGTCGCCAGCCAACCGCAGGGCACATGGAGACAAACAGCCGCACTCGCAATCACACCTACGGGCAATTTATAGTGTCCGATTAATGTTTCATGTTTTTGTGATGTGGGAGGAAACCGGAGTGCCCGGAGAAAACCCACACAGGCACGGGGAGAACATGCAAACTCCACACAGGCGGGTCCGGGATTGAACCTGTGACCTCAGAACTGTGAGGCCAACGCTTTAACAGCTAATCCACTGTGCTGTTTTTGTAACCCCACCCATTATTGCTTGTTTCAAGTTATTCTGCACTTAATTAAAAAAAAGTTGACAAAGCTGGGGGCCAAGTCGCTACAGATACAGCAATGCACTCCCAGCCTAGCGTACTCTACTACTAAAGCATACATTTTAAGATAAAAATAAATAAATTTCTTAAATTATTTTATCTTACAAATTATTTAAACTATATATGTATTTCTACCATGCAGTTTATGTTCAGGAAAAGCGAAAAAATATGCTTTAAACAGTCTATTTTTTTTAGGCTTAGAACGCATTATTCCTTATTCCATTATTTGTAATGGGAAATATCGATTCAGTTTTCGAACAAATTACTTCTCGAACCGCCCTCTGGAACGGATTGTTGTCGAGAACCGACGTTGTACTGTGCAGTGTCAGTCAAGACAGATTAGTTAATTCTCTATTCTCTTCATTTCATAACATTTTCTTGAATGGACTGCTTCTTATAAGTGTACATCAAAACGTCATTTTTTTTCCAATTAGATGACATCATCAGTGTCAGAATTAGTAGTACTGGGCGACGTCATTTAAATGACTGTACGTTAGGAATGGTACTATTTCTTCAACCATTTACATTTTAATTTTTTTCCACAGAGCCACAGCACTGGCCAGTCGACGATGTTCGCAATTCTACGTCCACCGATTGGCTACTCTGAGCTAGCGAAGTTTGACGAGCAAAAACTTGTGAGCAGCCAGACACGGGTACAAAAATCTGGTTACTTTAAAAAAGTGTAACTTAAGTTAATGTATTGGGTCGTCATCCAAGCGACTATTGGAGTCAGAAAAGTGAAAAAAAAATACACATTATTGAGTAACTGGTGAGTTACTTTTGATTTATTATTTTAATAGCGTGAATGAACAAAACACGTGGGCCACTTTTAAACTAGTTAGACGAGAGCAACTAAATGTAACAGAGTAAATGTAACATTATCGATTACCCACATCTATCTGTAGCCAATTAACAATCAGTACCTCCGATGAAGTTAATGTATTTTCTTTCAATGTTTTTTGTCATGGTATTAATATAAATATTGTGAATTTTTCCAGACGATCTATGTGGCACAGTCGCGAGCTGTTTTAATACATTTTTTTTTTTTTTTTTTTTAGCATTGGTGATTTTATATATTAGAGGCAAGATGAAGAGGTACATTTAATTGGGTAATTCCCCGCTTACCCAATGTTGACATCAGTGCGGGGACCACGCAGTAAATGTTTGATTACATTTATTTTATTTCAACAATTAATTTATCTCTCGGGCGGCACGGTGGCTCAGCTGCTAAAGCGTTGGCCTCACAGTTCTGAGGTCACAGGTTCAATCCCAGACACGCCTGTGTGGAATTTGTACGTTCTCCCCGTACCTGCGTGGGTTTTCTCCGGGCACTCCGGTTTCCTCCCATATCCCAAAAACATGCAACATTTAATTGGACACTCAAAATTGTCCCTAGGTGTGATTGCGAGTGCAACTGTTTGTCTCTATGTGCCCTGTGATTGACTGGCAACCAGTTCAAGGTGTACCCCGCCTCGTGCCCATTGCCAGCTGAGATAGACTCCGGCGCTCCCCGTGACCCTCGTGAGGATAAGCGGAATGGAATTTATCTCTCGCAGCAAACATTTGACTGTTTTTCCAGAAAATCCAAGCTCTCCCACTCGCAGGACGGCGGCTTTTCGCTCAGTTGTGAATTTGAGGGTTACGTCTCTCTCAAGCGCCAGCTGAGCCGACCAAGCGTTTGATTTTATGAAGCACTGTGCACCTGCGGTCGGAAAACGATTGTTTTTCCACAACGAATCCTCGCGCATGACCGTGGAAGCGCGAAATGTTGACCAAAGGCCTAACATATGACCAGAGAAAAAAAAATGAACACTTTTTAAAAATGTTTTAATAGATTGAAAATAACTGCAGATGACGCTTTACGATTTTCTTTTTATTATTTGGTATTCTTTATCTTTGGATATCTGTAAAAACAATTAGAAAAAGTGGGCAAAAAATTAATTTATTTGACCAGATTTTGCCATTTACAACACAAAACCTTCATAAAATCTACAGAGCACAACATTATTGGTGTTCGACCTATGTCACAATTATGAGAAATACATTTGTAAAAAAAAAAAGTCTTGACCATGAGTGACTTGGGAGCTCATTTGGAGGGTTGCTCGCGAATTTCTGTTAAATCCCAAATTCGTCCCATCATAAAGTGGGTCTTCCCCGCCTGTCAATCAAGGCCGACTCCTGCTCCGCGATTGGTCCGTCTCCTCGTGGGGTGGGCGGGGCCTCCAGAGCCACATGGAGCCCCTTTGAGTTTTCTCCCAGTCTTGTGTTCTCCCCCCCGCCCCCGTTTTCACTCCAATCCAGCCTCCATCCGGCACTGGACACACTCGGCACCCCTCCGCGTTGGATGTCTCAGATTTGTCTATTTTCGGTCATTAAGAGACTTTTATTACTCAAAGAGAGTCATTCCGTTGAACAGGTTTTGTTTCATGGAGAAGAGGATGGAGTTGTTTTGCAATTTAAGGTCGGTTTAGGTGTTAAATTAAGGAAGTTTGACTCATTTCTTTCTTTTTTTTTTTTTTTTTTGGACGGGGGTGTAAAATTTGGAGTATAAAAAAAAGGACTACGGGGTTCTTGTTTTTGTGTTTCTTTAATGGAAAATGGGGGGGAAAGAACTCTCCCCGTACTTTCTCGTCGTCATCTTCCTCTTCGTCCACCTGCTGCCAAGTTCCGCTCGTCGCTCTCACTACTCCGGACGAATCCCGGAGAACTCCCCGGCCGGGACGCCCGTGGACGGCGTTGCCGTGCCGGTGGTAACCGACGTCTGCCCCGGTAGTGCGGCCGCGCTGAAAGGGAGCTACGCGTCCGATTTCCGGCTCGTTCGCCTCCACGGACGCCGGCGGCACCTGGTCCTGGTGTCAGCCAAACGTCTGGACCGGGAGTTCATTGCCATGTACGAGCTGAGCGTGGAGCGGTGCGCGGGGGCACCGGTCCTCATCCAGGTGGAGGTGACGGACGTCAACGACAACGCGCCGCGCTTCACCGGCGGTAACCGAACCCTGGAGGCGGACGAGTTCACCCCGCTCGGTGCGGAGTTGACCCGGTTGGACGCCAAGGACGGAGACGCGGATGTAAACGGACGCGTCACTTTTTACGCACAGCCCGAGTCCAGCTTGCTCCGCGTGGACCCCGAAAGCGGGCAGGTGACGCTGGCGGGCTCCCTCCGCGGGCTGAGCCGAGTCACAGCCCGGCTTTACGTCAAGGACGGCGGGGACCGGCCTCGGGTCGGCGGGCCGGTCTTCCTGGAGGTCCTTGTGCGCCGGTCGCCCAAGCGGAGGTCGCGCGCCCTGGCCGAGGAGGTTTCGTACGCCGTGAGTGTGCCGAATGAAGCCCGCGTCGGGGACCTGGTGTTCACGGTGCCGGACCGGAGGTTCGAGCAGCGGTGGTTCGAGGTGAGCGCCGACGCCGACTCGCCGGTGCAGATCGAGAGGGACTCGGGGAGAGTGTTCCTCGCGCGCAGCCTGCAGGAGCCCGTGGAGGTGACGGTCAAGATCCACAAACACAGAAGTAAGAACGAAACTCCCAATTTTATCAGCATAACTTTGACATCTCAGGGGAAAGTTTCGCGTTGATTTATTGATTGAGAAATATTTTGTCGAGCTGAGGTTTGGGTTTCATTTGATCTGCTGGCCCCTGGGGTCGAGTGATTGTGTTAAAAACATCTTTTGAAGAGAATTGTTTCATTAATAGTTATTTAATCGCCTCCCCCCATATGAATTCACTTATTTCAGAGTAGAAAGATAATAATTATTCATTTGTGACTGACACTGTCAGAGATATTCATTGAAAAAAAAAACGTTTAGAATTGTCAGTGGTCAAAAATAATGAAGTCCAGATACTTTGTTCCTTTACCCGAGTACATTTTTTTTTGTACTTGTCTTAAGTATTTCATTTTATGACCACGAGCAGATTGAGAAAAGTGAGATATTCCCCACCCACAGAGGCTCGTTTAATTATTTGGAGTCCTCCACATTTATGTCCTGCAAAGATTTTGAATACTTATGTTTTAGTAGTAACTATAAAGTGTGGATTTGAGAAAATGTTTCTCATTTTCTGAGTAGTTAAATTCAGTTTTGAGGATGGTTATCCAACAAGTGAACAACTGTAATCGCGAAGAACATGAATTCATG
Source organism: Syngnathoides biaculeatus (assembly GCF_019802595.1). Taxonomy (NCBI): domain Eukaryota; kingdom Metazoa; phylum Chordata; class Actinopteri; order Syngnathiformes; family Syngnathidae; genus Syngnathoides; species Syngnathoides biaculeatus. The sequence goes on from NC_084644.1 coordinate 9,761,210, forward strand.
TTTTTAGTATAGTTAACCATTTTGACGGCTTCATTTCAATCCTCGTGTCACTCTCCACTTCCTCCTCATGGGCTGACACACTGCAAATGGTTCTGCCCGTTACGTGTCACGGTGAAAAAAAAGATTGACACATTTGATCATTTTGCTCAAATTTTGTTTTCGTCTTGCCTTCTCCTCCTCCAGTAACTCCGCACCCATTTTCTCGCAATGTGCCAGCAAAGTTTTATTTTTTATTTTTTTTTTTTTTGCACAATTCCTGAATCAAGTCTGTACATTTGCAGTAAGAAGCAGGAATAGTCCATTGCATGAGAAGGTAGGGGCAAAGCGTTTGCAATAATCATAAATGATTATATATATATATATATATAATCATTTATATATAGGAGGACCCAGGTTCGATCCCGGCCCCACCTGTGCGGAGTTTGCCTGTTCTCACCGTGCCTGCGTGGGTTTCCTCCAGGCACTCCGGTTTCCTCCCACATCCCAAAAACATGCAACATTAATTGGACACTCTAAATTGCCCCTAGGTGTGATTGTTTGTCTCGGTGTGCCTTGCGATTGGCTGGAAACCAGTTCAAGGTGTACCCTGCCCCCTGGCCGTTGACAGCGAGGATGGACTCCAGCACTCCTGCGACCCTCATGAGGATAAGCGTTTTGGACCTCGGAATCTTCGTCAAACTTTGTGCTCATGTACTCATGTACTGTAATCCAGTTGCTTGATGTTATTGGCACGTCATGTTTTGATATCCTAAAAATCAAGCCAACATGTGTTTCCTTCTGGTTAATATATATATATATATATATATTATATATATATATATATATCCAACCATTTTCTACTGCTTTTCCGGGTCAGGTCGTGGGGGGAGTAGCTTCAGCAGGGACACCCAGACTTCCTTTTCCCCGGCAACTTCTTCCAGCTCTTCCGGAGGGATCCCGAGGCGTTCCCAGGCCAGCCGAGAGACATCGTCTCTCCGGCGTGTCCTGGGTCGTCCCCGGGGTTTCTTTCCTGTGGGACGTGCCCGGAACACCTCACCAGGGAGGCATCCGAATTTTTGGAGCCAGGGATCGGATCGCCAAGGGCGACTTTGACCACTGCCCAGCTCACATCGCACCCGACCCCTATTGCCCCTTTCATAGGTGGTGAGCCCATGGGAAGGGGGACCCATGTTACACTTTTGGGCCGTGCCTGGCAGAGCCTCATTTTCTATCTATCTATCTATCTATCTATCTATCTATCTATCTATCATCTATCTATCTATCTATCTATCTATCTATCTATCTATATCTATCTATCTATCTATCTATCTATCTATCTATCTATCTATCTATCTATCTATCTATCTATCTATCTATCTATATCTATCTATCTATATCTATCTATCTATCTATCTATCTATCTATCTATCATCTATCTATCTATCTCTCTTTCTCTCTCTCTTTCTCTCTCTCTTTCTCTCTCTCTTTCTCTCTCTTTCTCTCTTTCTCTCTTTCTCTCTCTTCTCTCTCTCTTTCTCTCTCTTTCTCTCTCTCTCTCTATCTCTATCTCTATCTCTCTCTCTCTATCTATCTCAACCAAATATTTTTTTTTGTTTTGTTTCGCTGTTAATAATAAGGAAATGGGTTTTTTGGTGTAGAAAAGTAGTATTTTTACTTTTGTGCTTATGTACCATATTTCAGTCTGCATATCCGTGTTGAATCAGTACTTCTGATTTGACCAGTATTTTTATTTTTGTAACACTAGTTCAACAGCAGAGTGTGCGTACTTTTGCAACTTACGTTTGTGTTTGCAGTTTGCAGTGGCGTACTGAGCCGTTTGTAAAATTTTATCCATACTGCGTAGGCGCAAAGATAATAATGGTCACTTTTCATTGACGATCAATGTTTAATTTAATAGAATCCTCTTATGGTTGTAGTTTGCAGTTGTGTACAAAATCATCGTGAGATCTTGTTAATACTTTTGTCCTCAATAAGGTGTGTGTGTATACAAGCGCGCGTGTGTGTGTGTGAGCAGCCCAACACACTTCACACACGGTTGCTGCATGAGCACATACACACACACACTGGACTACAAATACCGTTGCTTTCGTCAAGTGTGTGTTCTTGTTTGTTTGGAGTACCAACTTCATCTTAGTGGTTGTTTAGTTTACTAAGTTGTTACCATTCAACCAATTCCATCCATCCATCCATCCATTGTCTGAGCCGCTTATCCTCACAAGGGTCGCAGGAGTGCTGGAGTCAGTCCCAGCTGTCATCGGGCAGGAGGATGAGTACACCCCAAGCTGGTTGCCAGCCAATCGCAGGGCACATGGAATCAAACAACCATTCGCACTCATGATCACACCTACGGGCAATTTAGTGTCTCCAATTGCGTTGGGATAAGGGAGAAAACTGGTGGGCTTTGAGAAAACCCACACAGGCACGGGAAGGAAATGGAAACTTCAAGTTGGTGGGGGCCGGGATTTGAACCATGGTCCTCAGAACTGTGAGATGAGCAACCAGTCGTTGACCCTGCCACATCAACCAATCCCCCCTGAAAAAAAATATTTGACACTTGCTAACGAAGACGGGACAACTAGTTTTGTGGGTTTAGAAACATTGACTGATGAGTTTTTAACGTATATGTGGAGGAATGAGTTGTAACAGTTTTTAATATATCACAGCATAACAAAGTCATCAATGCGGCAGAAAAGAAGTTGTAGCTTGCGTGTCCTGAACAAGACGTACGTTATTTTCTTTGATGGAGTTGTGCATGTACACAAACAGTTGTTGTTGAGTCACTCGAGGCGCCTGAGGATTGTCCTCAGAAGCGCTAGACTCGCATGTGAGAGGCCCCATAGTCCTTCAAACAGTCGCGCTGGAGGACTGCTAAGGACCAAAGTTCCTTGTTCGGATCAAATATTACAGCATTATTATATCTATATACATTTCTTCTCCAACATATCTGTCATCTGTGTAATATACATGGTTAAAATCTGGTCAAAATCGGACAAAACCAGTAGAACAAGATGGCCTTCAAAGGACACCTGGAAATAAATGCTTCAAACCAAAATGGAAGACTTCCTGTTTCTTTTCAAACATAGATTCTTGACAATTCTTTGTGGGTCTACTCATAATAGAAATGCCTACCGAATTACGTCTTGTTTTGGCGGCTGAATTCAAGGGACCCCTAGTAAGTTTCTTTCGCCGTGTCCCGTTAGTGGTCGCCACAGCGTACCATCTGAGATGAACCCTCATATTTGTTTGGCACAGTTTTTACGCCGGTTGCCCTTCCTGACGCAACCCCTCTTGGGGATTAGAGGGCCCCAGTGAGATATGAACTCACAACCCCTGGTTTACCAAACCTATCAAACCTAATCCTCTAACCACTGAGCTACGGAGTCTCTCAAGGAACCTCTCGAAATGGACAAATTCTATCCTAAAATTGCCACTACCATTGCGGGAGACGTCCAATTTGTTTCAAAGCTTGGCTTCTTGGATTTTTTTTGTGGGTCTACTCATGACAGAGATGCATACCAAATGTCATGTTGCTAAGTGAAACGGGGGCGCGAGGCTGAATTGGCAAAACGTTTCAAAAGTCTGCTGGAAATTGACCATCTTGACACTTTAGTAGCCGCATCAAACCAAAACTGCAGTCTTCCCTGTATCTTTTCAGGCACTGGCCTTGAGATTTTTTTTTCTGGCCCTATTGATGATAGACATGCCAACCAAATTTCATGTTTCCACGTGCTAAATTTGGTGGCACTGAGATAAAACTCTTCTTTTGAAGGCGACATCGAATTGGGTAAAATAACCCCAAATAGGGTACTTCAAACCAAAACTCCAGACTTCCTCTGTCTTTTTGGGCATGGCTTCTTGCCACGTTTGTGTGAGTCCTCTCATGATAGACACATTTCATGTTGCTTAGTGAAACTGGTTTGGGGTGAGGGTCGGGGGTCTTAATTAAAAACTGTTCCACGGGACACTACCGACGCCCTAATTGAGGCTCATGCCCTCGACTTATACCAAATGTGAATTACCGTCAGGATGAACAAGACTGCAAAATCTGGGTCAATCTCTGAAAATGGAAAATCCCAGAAAAATTTCAGGGGGGCCTTTGTACCACTTGCTCGGGCCATAAAAATGTCCATTTTTTTAATGTTTTGTTTAACTTGATTGACATCGTTTTCATGTACGATGTGGCCTCAGTCCGAACTGTGAAGTTGAAAGTGAGACCTTTTCAAAATAAAGTAGCAGAGTGTTGAAGATGGCAACGTCCTGTTTGACAAGATGAAATGACATCCAGATGCCGGTCTGACTGTTGCCCCCCCATAACTCCCACCCGGTCCCCCTCCTGCTGTACTGCCACCAGAAAAGTAAATGTTTAAGCAGGACTCTAAAATGGCCCCATCTGGACGGCGGCTTAGCATCCAGGTCACGTTTGTTCAATCAGCGTGAGCTGGCCGCGCGGCTGCTGTTTATTTGCTCTAATTAGCTGTGTTTGCTCACCTGAACGTCCCCCCTCGGCTTCGATTCTGATAGCGGGGGCGCCGCCCGGAGCCCCGGGCCCCCTCCGACAGGAAGCTTTGTTTTGGTTAAGGCAGACAGGCCGAGTCTGCCGTGTCTTTTGTGTGATTTGCGGGACACGCCGCTGAACGTCGTGTAAACTCCCGACTCTGATTGAGCCGCTCTGTTTTTTGTCAGCGGCCAAACCAGGGGCAGATGTGTCACCGCGTCGGGGTCTCAATTGGTCGCCACGGTCTCCGCAACTGACAAGACAAGGCTTTTATCTGCGATTGAAACTAAGCTAAGCTAACGTAAGCGTAAAAAGAAGGTACATTAAAGTGAACTTGGGTAAGACAACGAAATCAAAAATGGAAACAAAAGGCAAGTTCATCAATCACAGGCTACACTGAGCTACCGTAACCCAAGAGCGGATATCTTAACTGGAGACTTGTGATTCATTTTTATGTAACATATTCTGAAGTCAAGTTAAGACCAGTCTAACCTAAATTGAGCAGACAATGTACATTTTAAACAGACCGGTCTTCAAATAAAGTGTTATATAGTATTGGTAAAGGTAACAAAAACAGGCTATGCTAAGCTAAAATAAGATAACAAATTATATTTATACTGGTGTTCAGCTTCACTAAGGTATTGTAAATATATGTAAATGTTAAAATGTAAGTTAAGACCGGCTAGACGAGGTGAAATTCAGGAAAAAGCAGACCTCTTAAAGTGCAACAGTGTTGATTTAGCATAAGGTTTAGAAAATAAAGGACTAGGCAAAGCTAAAGTAAGCTAACAGAAGACAGCTTAACCATTTTTCAGTCAGTGGAAGGTACTGGAAAAGTAAACTATGATCGGCGATGCTAAACTCTCAACAAACATTTGAACTGGAGAGTGATATTCAATTCAAGTATGGTATAGGGAAAGAAATCCAAAGATAAATTAGGCTAATGTATGTACTTTAACCAGAAACAGGTGTTCAACTCTTGCTTGGATATCTTTGACAAACTAAGCTAAATTAAAGGTCCACTGTCATGAGATTGGATGATTTTTAGTATGTTATTAATGAAAAAACGGCAGCCGGTATGGACCCATCCGTTTTTTTCACCACGAAACGTGATTTTGACGTAAATGGCTTTTTGTAACTCCCGCCATGAAAATCCTCTCGAGGGATTCGTTTTCGACAAGAAGCAGGAAGTGACGTTGGAGGCAGTAGCGTGCTCAAGCGTTCTTGTATGTTTATTCTAGTTTTACCTGCGGGAAGGTAGCTCGTTGTTCCTTCGTGTTAGCCAAAATTCGGGCTCGTTGCATTGCTGGATATTGCTCAAACACTCGCGAGGATGGATTTAGCCTTCATAAGTTTACAAGAGACCAGGTTCGTCATGAAAATTGGATTGCACGGCTGCAAAGGACAAGAGATTCGTGGGTTCCAAATGACAGGTAGGTGTGTGTATAGAGCTACTAAAAAAAAACAATAGTTGGGGGTGGGTACGTAATCCTTTCAGAACGTAACAAAAGATCCATGTCTGTAAGTCAGACGTGCTAAATGTGTGAATGAGCCCGTCGGCGCCGTGTCCGCCGATCATAGCTTCGGCTGAGCTTCCGTGTCCCATGAGCCGCCGCAGAAGCTGTACCTCGCGGACGAGCGCGACTTCAGCTGGGCTGGCTCATACATATTGTCTGGGAGTCTGCTGGCAGTTAGAAGTGATCCGCATATCATCTAAATATGGCTCGAAACAATAGGGTAATATTGCCCCGGTCACTTTACTCGATTGTGAGACGTTCTCTTCTTCGAAAAGAGCTTCCGTGTCAGAAGGGGCGTGTTCGTCTCCCGCAGTAGGGGCCACGGCGTGTTTTCAATGGCGAATGTCCCAGTGTGACGTCACGGGCAGGAGATGCAGTCAATATGGCGACCACTTGGATGTCGAATGACACTTCCGCAACTTTGCGCATAGATGACGCGCTCTCTGCTCATACTGATTTTTTTGGTATAGACATTGAAGTGAATAATGTTACATGTATTTTGCATTTCAATATCTATTTTAGAATGTTTATAGGGATGACACTTGGGCAACAGAAGAGTCGCTTTCACCCCCGTCATGCCTTTTCCGGGGTTTGCCGGTCTGTACAAATGACGCTGACACCCAAATAGGGCGGACCAAATTGTTCCCACAGATATTCTGCCATTGAAGCTAGCATCAGAAATCCAACAGAGCTTGTGTAGCTATCATGTCGTGACTGGGACAGTTTGACACCTGGCATTAATTTCTCCCAGCCCGTTGAGATGAAAGAAATTGTCGCCCTACGTCGCGTAGTTATCCGAATGCGGCGCGGGACGCCGTGTCGCAGTGCGAAATCTTGCGGTTGCGAAAACATTCACCATTTTACGCTGCGAAAACATTCACCATTTTACGCTTCTCCCTGACATCAACCAGCCTTCGGCGACACACTTTGAGGCTAAAAGAGAATCACGAGTTGTTTTTCTGTGCCTGACGGGTAGGAAAAAAAAAAAACAAAGAAAAGACTTGATCACAGACACAAACAGTCGTTTATAGTCCCGTAAAGTTGTCTTTGCAGCGCAAGAGAGACGATTAATTCCGCCGAATAAAGATCAGTGTCGCACCCAAAGACAAAAGGATTCTAATGAGCTGAAAGCTCAGACAAAAAAACTCAAACTGCGCACAGAAAAAAAAGGACGACTTTGATTATTATTTCACAGGACAACACTGAGAACACAACAGCAAGAAACATTTTTAGCGGCAGCGCTACAGAGCTAATACATAGATCATTTTCATCCAGAGAGCTTGCAATATTTTGACACGCCAACACATTTATTTACACGGGCATTACAATACTTTAAATTCGTCCATATTTTTTCATTTCACATGGGCAGCAGATTATCTGAAGATCAATCATCGCTCAAATTTTGGCTAGCAACAAAAAGTCAAACAAGTGATGGCTCCGTAACTCGAAAAATGCGTACATTGTGGCACTCTGACAGTAAATCTATATTCAAAACGGCTTTTATGATATCAACACAAGCCTTTCTGTACGTGCACCGAAAATAACGACGAGCCCAACGAAATGAGAAAAACGCTCCCGTCGGCCACAGTTAGCGCAGCCGACTCTGCCCTCATTAAGCTGTTAACTAATATTTATAGTCACAGACTGTGGATACACAAACACTCTCACGCGCGCACACAAAGCGTCCGGTCGTGTTGTCACTTTTTTTTGGGAGGCGGAGGGGGTGCGACTGTGCAAGCCCTGAGGTTACATACAAGTTTTGTCGCTCCGGTTTATTTCATTGTCTTTATTTGTGGATTTAGCCAAAGGCACGAAGCAACCTGCCACAGCTTGTGTGTGCCTGTGTGTGTGTTTGTGTATGTGTGTGCGCACGCAGTAGCAAGTACCATCAAATTGTGTGTCCTGGAGGCAGCTGAGCGTCACAGAGTGCATTTATCTGTCTGTCATTGTCACCAACATTGATCACACCACTCTGGATATGTGTTTTCTTGCTGGTCCGTGTGTGTGTGTGTGTGTGTGTGTGTGTGGTGTGTGTGTGTGTGTGTGTGTGTGGTGTGTGTGTGAAAATGCCGCGGGATAAATTATGGTGGCCACATGCTGACGCTCCCTGCTATGACCTTTTAAAGGGGACCAAAGCAGTGTCACAAAAAAGTATTTTTTTTAATTTTGTGTGTGTGTATATGTGTATTTACATACCCAAATATATATATATACACACACATTGTGTTGAGCATCAATGCTAACTAATGCTACACAAATGAGCTAGGCAGTCTATGTTTTGTTTCGGATTGCTTAACAGCAGTAGTGGTGGTAAGTAAAGCACAAAATCAATTCCCTTACAGTTACTACATCAATATGCATTCTGTTACTTTTATTTTACATCTATCTATCTATCTATCTATCTATCTATCTATCTATCTATCTATCTATCTATCTATCTATCTATCTATCTATCATCTATCTATCTATCTATCATCTATCTATCTATCTATCTATCTATCTATCTATCTATCTATCTATCTATCTATCTATCTATCTATCTGAAATATGTTGCATGACATTTGACCAATCAGAGGGAGCCTGACAGCCACATGACTGCACACTGCACCACCGCCCTACACAAAAGCACAGTTTCCAAAGTGACTTTTCTTTTTTTGTACACAAAACATGTCTGAAACAACAGGGGCTGTCATGGCCTGTCATCTGTGTGTGCCAAAAAATGTCGCCGAACCAGCCTACAGGAGCTCCGCTTCAAACTTGACAAAACGCGTCGTGGTTTTTGTTTGTAATCCAACGCCTGGGGAGCCTATTGTGATGTTTCACAAGTGCAAATAAATAAAGATAATTTAAGTTCTTAATGATGTAATTTGTTATGGCTGTCACATCTGAATTTATTTTATAAATATTTACTTTAATCATTTTAATTTAGGCGGCATAGTGGGCCAGCTGGTAAAGCGTTGGCCTCACAGTCCTGAGGTCCCGGGTTCAATCCCAGACTCGCCTGGGTGGAGTTTGTACGTTCTCCCCTTGCTTGTGTGGGTTTTCTCCGGGCACTCTGGTTTGCTCCCACATCTCAAAAACATGCACTATTAATTGGACACTCGAAATTGCCCCTAGGTGTGATTTTGAGTGCGACTGTTTGTCTCTATGTGCCCTGCGATTGGCTGGAAACCAGTTCAGGGTGTACCCTGCCTCCTGCCCGTTGACACCTGGGATAGGCTCCAGCTCTCCCCGCAACCCTCGTGAGGATAAGCAGCAAAGAAAATGACTGGATGGATTTTAATACAAGCATGTCTGTAATGAACCTGTCGTCCTCTAGGCGGCGCTATCCAGGCTCCAGCGTGCTTTTTTTTTTTTTTGAGTCTTCATTGCTTCTCTTTGGCCCGAGCGGAACGTCCTAATAGCTTATTGACGGCCAATCGGCCGCAGCCTCGGGCGAGGCCGCTCACAACTAGGACAAGGTCGTCCAATCGGCATCCGCACGCATCCCGTGCAACCTCGAGCGCGAACAGCACCACATTGACAAAAGAAAATCCTCTGGCTAGCGGTGAACCTTCAAAAGCATCAAATAAAATTTTAAAAAAGTTAGTCTTCTTTGAGTTGTTGTTGTTGTATAAAAAGTCTTTAGATATGATGTAGAAGAAAAATACGTAATGGATAATTCATTTAAAAAAGTTCAAAATACAACCAGAAATGTTATTGTAAAAATAGAATGAATACAAAAATAATTATAATTGATAAATGGATATTTCAAATGTGTATGTAGAAAAATATTTTTAAAAAGACATTTTAAATGATGGGCGGCACGGTGGATCAGCTGGTAAAGCGTGCTCACAGTTCTGAGGATACGGGTTCGATCCAGGCCCCGCCTGTGTGGAGTTTGCATGTTCTCCCCTGTGCCTGCGCGTCTTTTCTCCGGGTGTGCACTCCGGTTTCCTCCCACATCCCGAAAACATGCGACATTAATTGGACCCTCTAAATTGCCCCAAGGTGTGATTGTGAGTACGACTGTTGTCTGTCTCTATGTGCCCTGGGATTGGCTTAGCGACCAGTTCATGGTGTACCCCACCTCCTGCCAGTTGACAGCTCGGATAGGCTCCAGCTCTCCCGGAGACCCTCGTGAGGATAAGCGGCTAAGGAAATGGATAGATGGATTCATGAATGAATAATACATGAATAAAATAAGTAAAAAATGCTCTAAATCAATTTTGAAAAAAATCCTTCAATCAGACATTTATGAAAAACTGAAGGTAAATATGATGCAAAATATTCCCTAAATAAAAACATGTACGTGATAGTTAATATACTGTCACTGGATAAGTTAAATAAATGTGTAGTAAATAGAAAAATCAAAATGTCAATAAAAATAGACATGTCAGACACATCAACGCACTTTCCCTTCCCCCTGCAGATTCCCCTCCACAATTAACACACAAATTGGAGCTCAGCTGTGGTGTGAGTTAGAGCGTTAGATGTTGCACATGTGCTGTGTGTGTGTGTGTGTGTGTGTCCCGCCAACCACACCCACGCAGACGTGTCCCCCTGTTGGGCAAACACACACATGCATAATTTTAACGCATGTGTGTTGACGTGTGCTGGCTAATTGTCTCCGCGTTGCTCTTCTCCTCCAGCTTAGTGATGCTCATTTGACCTTTCGCTCTTCCATGTTGATTCAGCTTCATGCGGACTGGATAGATGGAAGGGAACTATTGTTCGAGTGAGTTGAGGAGCTTTATTTAGAAAAAAATAGTGCTTTGGCACCATTTTGTGGCATTTTGATGCCAATGAACTGTGTCGAATCCACTTGAGGTCTACATTTAGACAAAAGTAGTGCTCTGCTGCCATGCTGTGGCATCTTGGTACGAGGAACAATGTCAAAGTGAGTTGAGGAGTTTCATTTAGAAAAAAGCGGTGCTTTGCCATCTCGTGGCAACTAGTTGCAGTGAGTTGAGGCTGTCCATTCAGACAAACGGAGTGCTTTGCGACCGTGTCGTGTCATCTTGTTGCCAAGGACGGCTCACCATTGGGTTTTTATCGTCATGATTTTGAAGTTTGTCGAGCAGACTCGAACAAAGTCCTTTCAAGAACAGCGTGGCGAATCCTGTTCAAAAGCGCGACGTCTTCTCAGCCCGTCTGTCAATCGCCACCGTGACGCCGCCTGCCCTATCTGGTCCCCTCGCAGTGGCCTCCCCCCCCCCTCCCCCTCCCCTCGGGAAGTCCCTCTGCAGGGTAAGAGGAGGACCGAGGGATGAAACCGGCAAGATTTGCTCCCTCCGGCCAGCAGCTTATCTGCTCCCAGTGCGTCTCCTCGGCGGGATCAGAGTCTCCCAAGGCAACCGAGTGATCAGAAGTCGAGAACTTTTTTAATAAACTGGATGTACTTCAAAAAGAAATCACTTCGGGAACCTCAGCTTTGTGCACAGAACTTTAACTGTAAAGTCAAGGGAGTTTTAAATCAAGCAAATTGTACTCAAATACAAACACAACATTTTTAGGAAAGATTTGTATTATTTCCAGTATTTTCACTTACTGTTTGGATCTAATAGAATCAAAACCAAATTGTTCTATTCTGTATTTGTATTTTTTTGTATTAAGTTTGTATTTTAATATTTTTATACATCCATATTTGTTTTCAATTTAAAAATGTCACATAACTAGAAGCTCCATGCATTAATTAAGTGCAAAGAATTGTAAATTACATTTAGTTGTAAATTGATAAAAATAGATATTCAGTACAGATATTTTTAAACAATCTTTTTAATTTACATGTATATGTTTATCTACATTTTTTGTTTACATTTTTAGGTTTGAATTTACTTTCAAAATTTTTAAATTCCTTTTCAAGTGAAAACTGAATTTTTATTCATACATTTGAAATGTTTACACGGTCACAGTTTTAATTTTAAAATGTACATTTTACATGACAGCATCTTTCTTTGACTTGAGTTTTTGCTTTTGAAATGAATTTTATTACTTCATTCATCATTTAAAGTTTGTGTTTTTATTTAAATATTAAATTTCTCATCATGAATTCTGAAGTCGTTTTTTGAAGGAACTAAACCATCTATATATATATATCCATCCATTTTCTTTACCGCTTATCCTCACAAGGGTCGCGGAGAGGGTTATCCCAGCTGTCATCGGGCAGGAGGCGGGGTACATCCTGAACTGGTTGCCAGCCAATCGCAGGGCACATAGAGACAAAGAGTCGCACTGTGAGGCCACCGCTCTTCATGTGCCGCCATTTTATATTATATATATATATATATATATATATATATAATATATATATATATATATATATTCTGCAATTGTACCGTCTCTTGCCTGTCGACAGCTGGGATAGGCTCCAGCACTCCCCGCGACCCATGTGAGGATAAGAAAATGGATGGATGGATATATATATATATATATTATATATATATATATATATAATATATATATATATATATATGTATTTTTTGTTTTTTTACGAGTAATATGAATTTTATTCTCATGATGGACTTCAGTATTTAAACCGCATATGTTGGTATATAGTCTAAATAATAATTTACTCACAATTATAACATAACATATACATGTAATACATAATGCAGTATGCTGTTCAATGGCATCCCCCTGTAGTGTTGCATTGTGGGATGTTTGTGTCATTGCCAGGTTGCAAGGGTGAATGCAGGTCATTTGTAGTCAATTAAGGCACAAGTAAAAAGTACAAGCGGGAGTGTTGTCATAATTACTTCAATCATCACTGACTCCCATCACCCCCCCCCCTCCCCCCCACATGTTTAGCCAGCTGTCAGCAGTCCCTGGAAACCTGACCCACATGCTTCTTTTGCCACATGGACACATTCTGGCCCACACACATGCCACGCATGTGTCAAAATCCACAAACACACACTTTGATGTCAACTTCTTTGATACGATGACAGTTGACTGTCAATCACATTGCGTTGCCATGGTTACAATACACGGTTACCCCCCCATTTTTAACTTAACGATCAAAATGAATACAGCGAGTCCTCGGGTTCAGACGGTCTCGACCTAAGACGTTTCGACTTTACAACGCAGTCCCCCGTCCGCCATTTTGTCTGGCTAATGCTCGTCCGTGTTTGTGCGCCGGTAGTATCTTTGCATTTTTCGCCCCCATTTTTAGACATTTAGTTACGAGTAGAAAAAATAGATATTGAAAGACGTCGCTTATTTTTGTGTAGTCTTGACATTAATTTACGTGTTTATGTCATAAACATCTTTAACTAAACAAGCCTGCTCCAAAACAACCAGCATTCACCCGGAAACAGGAAATGCAAGTTAACCGTACTGAGCGTGTACGGAAGTTAGGCCGAAAGTGCACGTTTGGAGCTGCTTCACGTACTGCGAGCGCATTTACGTCGAAAGTCATCAACATCATGAGCCACGGCAAAGGAAATTCAGTTACACTAGAGGTGCTCGATCGCGAGGCAGTGTGACGGCGTGCCCCCAACCCCCAAAAAACGATGTTAGACTATCATCCACTTCGTCGCTTGATTCAGGTGTAGCCAATACGTCGAGCGCACGCACATAAAGGTGCGTTCCAGCAAGCCGGCCTCCTATTTACGGCAGTCCCGTGATGCGTGCCCCCCCCAGACCCCCCCTCCCCCCACAACAACTCATCATGATTGGCGACAGGAATGTTTGTTACAATCTACCGCTAGCTTGTTGCTACGAACGCCGATTATGCATTTTCAAAACATTGCGAGTATAGACCGTTCGTGTTTATTCCTTGACAGGCCGGCGCATTGAATTTTTCTTCAGATAAAGTTTGTCAGATCAAGAATTTTTATTGATGAAAAATTTTAAATTCCGTTTTATATCATGTTCTACTAATATCAGCTGAAATTGGAAATGATCATTTCTGAGTTAGAATTTTTTTGTTTTATTTCTATTTTAATTATGTATTTGTTTATTTTATTTTTAATTTACAGTTATATCAATCCAATAAAGTCTTGAGATTCCATCCCTAATCACACGTGCAAACTATCTGCGAGCATGACTGACCACACCCATACATTTTTCAAATGTGAGTGACTGCATTACCATGGAAACGAAGCTAACGATCATAAAAAGATCGGAGAAAGGAGAGACAGCAACACCACCGAGGCTTCAGTCGGTCAACCGTGGTGACAGTTATTAAAAACAAATATTTTAGCGGATGGGAAGGGTTCCGTTCCTATATCGGATACAATCATCACAAAACAAGGTTCTTTGATACTGGTCAAGAAGGTTCCTTCGCAATAGCTGACGTCACCGCGGACATTCGCCATTGAAAACATACGGTGCACCCTAACTATGGGAGACGAACCCGCCCCTTCAGACACGGAAGCTCTTTTTGAAGAAGAGAACATCACACTACCGAGTGAAGTTACCGGGGCAATATTACCCTATTGTTTCAAGCCATATTCAGATGATATGCGATCACGGCCAAACCGCCTCCCCGACCGATCCGCTTCCGCGGCGGAGATGAGCCGTCGCGCCCCGCCATTTTCGGCCCCGGGGTGGTTTATCATGGCGGCTTCCCGGGGCGCTTTACGGCGATGTCGCCGCATGCGGCTGAGTGCGCCATTGTCGGGAGCGTTGTTCATAGCCGCTGCCGTCCGCGGGCTGACGTGAGAGCCTTCGGTTGCGAGCATCGACACATTTAGCACGCCTGTCGTACGTAAGCGGATCTTTTGTTACGTTATGAGAGACCGATTACGTGGTCCGCCCCAAACTATTTTTTTTTTTTTAGACACACCTAACTGTCATTTGGAACCCACGAAGCTCTCGTCCTTTGCACCCGTGCAATCCATTTTTCAGGACAAACCGGGTCCCTTGCAAACTTATGAAGGGTAAATCCATCCTCCCAAGTGTTCGAGCAATGTCCGTCAATTCAAAGAGCCGGGATTTTGGCTAACACGAAGGAAGAACGAGCTTCCTTCCCGTAGGTAAAACTAATAGAAACAAACGAGTTCACTCGAGGGCGGTCCTGCCATGTACGTCACTTCCTGCTTCTTCTCAAAAACAAATCCCTCGAGAGGATTTTCATGACGGGAATTACAAAAAGCTGTATACGTCAAAATCACGTTTTGTGGTGAAAAAACGCACGGGTCCATGTCAGCTGCCGTTTTTTCATTAATGGCATACTAAAAATCATCCATTTCATGACAGTGGACCTTTAACGACAACCACTACCTTGCACGATAGAAATCAGCACAACCACTAGAAAAAAGTCTGGGACGGTGCCCAAAAAGACACTACAAACACACACACATTATTGTCCCAATTGGTATTGGAACTGCATTGCAACACACGGTGAGTTATGATGCAACTAGTGTTCATAAAGATACTTCTCACACACACACAGTAAACACAAACATGCGGAGAGAGGTAGATTTACTATGACAATGAACCTGTGCGGACACACACACAAACACACATTTCAGTGATAATAAAGGTCTATAGTTGTTTGGAGATTCACAAAACTCTTCAGGGACGACAACACACACACACACACACGCACGCACGGAGAAGAGCCCGAGGCTGCGAGCGGTGGTCGTCTTGTCAGAGCTGATTTGAAGTCGCAGTGTCGCAAACACAAACCTGTTTCATATTAGATTACCAGCTCCACGATGAAGAGGTGTGCGCAGAGGGTTCCGTGCCAAGAGGTCCGGCCTCAACAGTCGTTAACACCAAGTCGTCTCCTGACTGTGTGCGCGTGGAGGGATCCGTGCCAAGAGGTCCAGCCTCGGCAAGCGCTAACATCCAGTAGCGCCTGCTGAATGCTTGCACGCGCGCACGTGCATTGGTGTCACCGATGTCACGACCGCGCGACACAACGCAATCTTGTTGTCATGGTGTAGTGTTTGCTCGTATAACCTTGTATTATCTGCGGTGTTTTGGTTCCCATGGCAATCATAAATGCCATCAAAGAGAACTATAGGGACGGACATGCAGTTGGCGGATACGACGTGGCTTTTTTTGCAAATATTCTCTCGAGAGCAAGGTTGAGTTAAAAATTCATTTTTCAACGTTGATGCATTGTATGGAAGTAGATTAGTGCCACCAGGATTTGAATTTGAAATGTAAAATAGTTTCAATAGTTTTATTTCAGTGTAATTTTTCAATGTTAACAATTCGACCGGCTGCAATTCGCTGTCTAAAATTCACCATCTGTGCCACCAGGCAGGGTCACTTCAGGTCCGAAGCAAACAGCCAGCCAATCGTAGTTACGCTTTCTTAGTCACGTGACGTCACATACTAAGAAAGCGTAACTGGATTGGCTTGGTGTTTTTGTCCTGACCTGAAGTAACCCTGCCTGCTGGCACAGACGATGAATTTCAGCCAGCGAATTGAAGCAACTGTTGAAAATGTGATCGTTTTACATTTCAAATTCAAATCCTTTTTTTCTGTAGTATTTCAAATTCAAATCCTATTTCACTTTACATTTCAAATTCAAATCCTGGTGGCACTAATCTACTTCCATACATTACCTTTTATAGGAACGTTAACCATCATGGGCGTCGCGGAGGGATGCCACTTGGCTGGGCTGTTGTAGCCCGCTGACATATCTAGTGTGTCTTCTCTTCATATCTGCGGAGACAACAGTAAAAAATAACAATAAAGTTGTACTTTTCAGAGTAAAAAAATGTGGTCTTCCAAACAGTGTTTCTATAATGTATCTATAATGGGATGAAAGTTTTTATTAAAAAAGGAGCAATTTCTTGATTTTTTTTTTTTTTTTTTTTTTTTTTTTGGGAGGGGAGCCAAAAGATTATGAGATGACGGTTACTGCACTTGCCTTCCTAAATTAAAAATTGCTACTCATCACTAAGAGTATGTCTTTTTGCTGGTAACATAACTTTTTTCTAAATGAAAAAAAAAATGTTGAAAATACCTGGAAAAAAAGAAAAAAAAGTATCCTAAAATTGGGATTTTTTTTTCAAATGAAATCACTTTCTGGAAAAAAATTAATATATTCATGTCACTTTTTTTGGTTGTTCTGTTTAGTTCTTTTATGGAAATATAAACCAGGTTTTTTGCTCACAAAATTACTTTTTTTTCTTAAAATGACTTTTTCTTTAAAGGAATCTTTTTTTTTATTCCCCCTGGATGCAATACCGGTTTATTTTTGAGAAACATAATATTTTTAGGGGAGGAAAAAAAATTATATTCTATTTTTTTTAGTAATTTTTTGGGGGTAAAAATTACATCAATTTTTTTAGTTACAAAAAAATATAGATATAATTTTAACCAGAAATACTTCGAAGCACAGCTTCATTCACGTCATTTGCTGAACAAACTTTTTGTTTTTTTACCAGCGTGCTTTTCTCGATGAGAAGTGAAGAGGCGCCTTTTAAAGAGCGAGAGAGAGAGAGAGAGAGAGAGAGCGTGCGTGCGTGTGCTTACGCATGTGTGCATGTTTTCTGTGGCTGTGTTGATGACGGACGCCCCGTCACCCGAAATCCCGTCACCCCTTAAAATGCAGTCACTCGTCGGCCACAACGTTAGGCACACCTGCAAACTGCATTGCATCATTCTCACAAGCGTTCCCATTTTTTTTTTCCCCCCCGGCGATGCAATTCCCTATAAACTACGCTAACATTAGGAATAACTGTGTACGTGTTCATTTTTCCACTTTTTTTTTCTAGCATATGGTAACCAACAGACATGTTTCTTAGTTGTCGTTGTTGTTTTTTTTTTTTTAACATTTAAAGAAATTGTATTAGTAGGTGCCTCCTCTAAACTTGTATGACATATGAGTTATTGTGTACCTTTTAATCAACAAAAGTAAAAGTCTTCATCCTCCCACACTGCCCTCAATGTTAAATGTATTTATTTTATGTTGATTAAAGAGTGAACCGCCTATAGGCGTAAGCGTGCGTGTGAATACCGTAATTTTCCAACTATAAGCCGCGACTTTATGCGGGGATGCGGCTAATTTGTGCATTTTTTGTAACGACCGCTAGGGGGCACTCGTGCGAAAAAAAAGGTAAGTGTGAGACCGGTGGAATATATGTGCCAAGGAAGTGACATTTACTGTTGTTTTTTTAACCGGCTCTGTTAGCGCTGCGCTAGCGTTAGCTGTGTGCTAGCGTATTGCTGCTGTGTTACTGCCGTGTCTCAGTGATTTTTACCGGTATGTTTTTTTTTTTTTTTTAAACCGGCCCTGTTAGCGCTGTGCTAGCGTGTTGCTGCTGTGTTACTGCTGCGTCTCAGTGATTTTTACCGGTATGTTTTTTTTCTTTTATCTGGCCCTGTTAGCGTTGTGCTAGCGTTAATGCTGTGCTGGTGTGTTCCTGCTGTGTTACTGCCACGTCACAGGCACCGTTTGGAAAGCTAAGTAAAGCTAAGGTATATTATTAAAACTTTGAAAACTCTTCTGTGTACCGTATTTCTTTGTAAATATCTTGTGTTGTAATATGGGCATATGTGGCTTTTAATCAGGAGCGTCTTGTGTATGTACAAAATGCGTTTTCCTTTAAAAAATGTACTGGGTGAGGCTTATAATCAGGTGCGGCTTATAGTCCAGAAATTACGGTACTTGTCTGTATGTTCTCTGTGATTAGATGGCGACCAGTCCTGGACGTACACTACTTCTCTCGAAAAGGTTCTCTCGGCTAGGCTCCCAACTTGCCTTCGTCAGGATAAACGGTAAAGAAAATGGACAGACGGACGGATGGATGGCGTGCAGTTGTCTATTGAGGCCTCGTGTCGGGAAACGGCGCCAAGTGGTGTGGGGAGGTTAAGGGTTGATGACAGACGGTGGCGGGTGATGGACGGGGGCGGTGGGGCGAGATGACAGCGGCGGCCCGGGCACGCTGTGGCAGGTTAGCGAGGAGACGGCAGAAGAGGAATGACTTGAGGGTGGGGAGCGAGGTGGGGGGGGGGGGGGGTCAGGAGCACTTGAACCTGAGGGAAACTCGGGAGCTGCTCTTTAAGGGGCCCTTGGAACTCAAAGCTTCTTGATACTCACACGGGCGGTGACCGCGCTGACATCACTGCGGGTATACTTAATAGATATTACAAATACTTAAATGGCATGTCTGAATTCATACATTAACATAATCTCATCTCCTATGTTAAATGCTGGCTTTTAATGCCTTTCGATTACCGAACCGTGGTAAAAAAATACCAAGAGAGACATTTTTGTCGGTTTTGAAACTGTGACTTTTTAAAACCATAACCTACCTCGAAACGGTAATCGTCCCAGGGTGTGAAATATGTACCACGATATAGCAACACCGTACTCCTGTGTCTTCAGCTGAAGCAAACGTATGTCATCTAAAACCCAAACTTTGCTGCTATATTATTTTTTTTTTCTCCCCCAAACATACCCCGAGAACACGCGAGATCCGCTGAGTTGTGCTTTTTAAAATTCCGCCTAATTGGCAAATATTGTTAATGAGCAACAGCCCAACAGCTGGAGGCAGCCCTTGTGCGTCCTTAGACGTCCCCCAGAGCCTTTGACCGCTTGTAGTCCCGAGACCGTTGGACTTCAAACCGGTTCGCATTTGACTGCTCGCTTGCCCAGTGTGACCGTCCTCCTCCTTCATCTTCAACATTCTTTTCATCTTCCCGCTCACCCCATCTTCAGCTCACACACACCTGACTCAGCATGGTGTTTTTTTTGTTTTTTTTTTTTATATTTTGGAACCCCAAAACAAGCTTGATGGAGTAAAGCTGAACATACAGCCTGCAGACACCATGCCAGCACCTCATCCACTTCCTCTTCTTCATCTCCTCATCTTCAACTTGCTTTCAAGGAGAGATTTTTTTTTCTTCCTTCCGTCCATAATTTGAAAGCGCTCGAAGGTGTCGTGATAAAAGTTCGGTGACATTCTTTTGCTTAAAATCCACAAAAGATTACAGCATACTTCATAGCCACTTCTCTCACTGTGGCTGAAATCACTCAGTTTCAAAGGAGAAATTCCGTCTCACATACATATAAGTATGGCTCCTGTTACCATGACGACCAGGGTGTTGGGACAAAGCTAGGGGCTTAGAGCCGCATTACTATCCTCCCCTCCCCCCAAATAACCCTATCAACGCTAACCTCTCCTGGTGTTAATGGAGAAAATAAAAGCCACCACTGTCTAATTTAATCCATTACATATAAAGATTTTATTGTGTATTTCCAAGAGTAGAGGCACAATTTTCATCACACAGAAAATTACATTTTGCCAAGGAAGTGCTGCAGTTGAACGGTCAGGCTGACTCAATTTACAGATCTTCAATTAATTTATGACAGTCTTCACAAACTTCCAAGGTTGTAGTGACAAAAAATTGGACAGAGTACAAAGAAGACTTGCGTTAATAACGCTACATTTGAATGTTACAGTAAAAAAGTATGTGTGCAAGTAGAAAATAAAGTGTCAGAATTGTGAAAATTCCTGCCCTCAAACACTGTGCTTGTGTCTGCTGAATAAGATGAAATCACGCCGCTCTCAACTATCAACCGTCAACCAAATCTCACTTCTACGAGCCGATGAATAGTGGATGCGAGTTTTCCAGTATCTTTCTTCTGACTACACATAATTACGTCTTCGAGCTGCAAAAATATACTTATTTAAAGGCTCCGGCAGCTGGGAATTTGCAGTATAGCAGGTACCAGCTCAATGCGGGACTTTTCCAAGCCGTAGCAACGAGGCGTTATGAATTGAACGTTTCTCTTCCTCATCGCTCGCTTCTTTCTTTATGTCCTTTTGTTGTTTTTATACAGAGAGCTCTCGTGTTAAGACGGTCTCGACATAACACTTTTCGAGTTTACAACGCCCTTCCCCCGTCCGACATCTTGTCCTGCTAATGCTCGTCCGTGTTTGTGCGCCGGGAGAATCTTTGCATTTTTTTTTTTTTTGCCCTCCTTTTTCGACATTATCGCCCCAAAGAAGAACGCTGTCTCTTCTACCAATGCATCTGCAGCCAAAAGAAAATCCATTACCATGGAAACGCAGCTCAAGATCGTAAAAAGATCGGAGAGACACCAACACCATCGAGGCTTCAGTCGCTCGACCGTGGTGACAATTATAAAAGACAAATATTTTAGCGCATGTGATGGAGGGTTCTGTTCCTCTCAGATATCATGATTGCAAAACAAGGTTCTTTGACACTTGTCGGGATGGGGAGAGGATTGAGGACCAGGTTCCTTCGCAATAGCTTAGCGCAGCCTCCCCTTCTTCTTCTTCTCCATCCACCTCTCGGCAGTCATGCTAAGTACACCATCTCGTTTATTTCAATGTATTTGTTTTTTTATTCAAAGTATTTTGATGTAAATTCTGACTAAAGTCGAAATTCGAGTTCAGTCGCTACTGTAGGAACGGATCTCAGTCGTAGACCGAGGACTCCCTGTCCATGTCGATTGCGCAGGTGTGCCTAATAAATTGGCCTAATACACTCCGCACGCTTTTCGTCATTGCTCACATTTCTGTCCTCTTATCTTGTCCCCTTTACCCGTCCGTCCGCCGGTTTTCTCCACCGCTTACTCGGTTTCAGGCGACTCACTGGAAACCGGGAAGATTCAGACAGTGAACCTTTGACTGTGAGCCAGGGTGAGAACACTAAGCTGTTCCTCCCTCTTCCGCATCCTCTTGATTTGAATCTCATTTTCATCCCCTCATCATCACCTTCTTTATCCTCCCTCCCGCAAACCGTCTGCTTCACATTACAGCCCCACTGCTGCACGTGCACACGCAGACCCTCTGGGTCAAAGTTCACCATCGGAAAGGTGGCTTTCATCAGGCGCACCTTCTTCTTCCTCTTCCTCATTCTGTCGCTACTTCCTCAGGGGTATCTTCGGATATGTGAGGGCCAAATGCAAGCTACTGTGTGTGTGTGTGTGTGTGTGTGTGTGTGTGGTGTGTGTGTGTGTGTGTGTGTGTTTGTGTGCATGTGCCAGCTGGCATTGTGTTCAGAGCTGGTGGAATGCATACCGCAGGGCTCCAGAGCCTGCGACTGGGACCGATAAGGCAACCGGACACACACAGAAGATGCTGCCAAAGATGCTTTTAAATGCGCTCACAAACACAAAGTCTGGGGAAAGAAAAAAAAAAAGTGTTTGCTCAAGTAGTTCAAGCGATGAAGTTGCTCCAACGGAAGTCGTGTGGAGGAAATAAAGTGAGTAAACGGCGAGCGCGGCACCTTGGCGGTTAGTTCAGCATGTGCCTCACAGTGGAGCGGGCCCAGTTTTGAATCCCGGATTTTCTGAGGGTATTAAGGCTTCTTCCCACATTACAAAAACATGTGTGTTAGGTTAATTAAAGGTCTAGTGTCAGCCCTATAAACATTCTAAAATAGATATTGAAATGACAAATACATATAAGATTATTCACTTCAATGTCTACACATAAAAATAATTATGAGCGGAGAGCGCGTCATCCACGCGCAAACTTGCGAAAGTCTAGTTCGACGTCCAAGTGGTCGCCATATTGGTTGCATCTACTGGCCGTGACATTCGCCATTGAAAAAACGCTGTGGCCCCTTACTGTAGGACACGCCCCTTCAAACACGGAAACTCTTTTCGAAGAGACAACATCACACAACCGAGAGAAGTGTTCGCGGGCAACATTACACTATTGTTTTGAGCCGTATTTAGATGACATGCGGATCACGGCCAAACCACCTCCCCGCCCTATCTACCTCCATGCGGCGTTGATGAAGCCCCACTTCCGCGGTGGACATGAGCCACCCCGGCCTACAAGGCCTGCGGAGGCCGTCCTTCAGCGCCTGCTGCACGGAAGCCTTCCAATGCGCACATCGACACATTTAGCAACCCTGATTTATGGATTACCCCCCCCCCCAACTATTGTTTTTTTTTAATAGCTGTATACCCACCTACCTGTCATTTGGAACCCACAAAGCTCTCATCGTTTGCAGCCGTGCACTATATTTTTCACGACGAACCGGGTTGAGGCATATTTAGATGATATGGGGACCGCAAACTAACTAACAACAGACTCCCAGACATTATGTATGACACAGCCCGGCCAAAGCCGTACTCGTCCCCAAGGCACGGCTTCAGCGGCGGCTCGTCTGCCCACCTACTATGGGACACGGAAGCTCTTTTCAAAGAAGAGAACATCTCACAATCGAGTGAAGTAACCGGGGCAATATTACCCTATTGTTTCGAGCCATATTTAGATGATATTCGGATCGCGGCCAAACCACATGCAGGCAAACCACCTCCCCGTCTGATCCACCTCCACGCGGCATAGATGAGCCACCCCGGCCAAAGCCGTGATCGGCGGACATGGCGCCAACGGGCACATCGACACATTTAGCACCTCAGACTTATGGACGTGGATCTTTTGTTACGTTCTGAAAAGATTATGTCCTCCCTGCAACAATTATTTTTTTTAGTCGCTGTATACACACCTACCTGTCATTTGGAACCCACAAAGCTCTCGTCGTTTGCACCCGTGCAATCCATTTTTCACAACGAACCGGGTCTCTTGGAAACTGAAGGGTACATCCACCCTCCCGAGTGTTTGAGCAATATCCAGTAATGCAACGAGCCGCCATTTTGGCTAACACGAAGGAACAACGCGCTACCTTCCTGGAGGTAAAACTAATAGAAACAAACGAGTCCACCAGAGGGCGGTCTTGGCATGTAACATCACTTCCCGCTTCTTCTCGAAAACAAATCCCTCGAGGATTTTCATGGCGGGAGTTACAAATAGCTGTATACGTCAAAATCATGTTTTGTGGTGGAAAAAAAACGGATGGGTCCATGTCGGCTCCCGTTTTTTCATGAAAAACATACTAAAAATCATGCATTTCATGACAGTGGCACTTTAAAAGCTCAAATTTTCCTTTTGACGTAAATATTAGTGTGCATACTTGTTTCTGTCTATTCGCCCTACAGTTGACTGGCGACCAGTCGAGTGAGAGTTCCACTTCTCTTGCCAAAAGTCAATCTGACGACGAGCGTGAACTGTAACAATCCTCACTCTGGGGAACACCACTCTCATCATAAGAAGTCACATATCTTTGAAATATGACAAAAATTGCCTGTAAAAAAATAAAAAAATGGAAGTTGTCCATAGGGGAGCTCCTGATTTAATTGAATGAGGTTTTTATTGGGGTCATAACGCTTTTATATAAGTGCGCGTGCGAAAGTGCGTTTACGCGACAGACTCCGCTAACACCCAATTTGTCTTCATAAAGCTCAAAAGATGAGAAGAAGTGGAGCAGATTGTAAAGAAGGAACAAGATACAAATTTGGCAACTAATCAGAAGAACAGGAAGCTTCGCCGCGCCGCGCCGCCGGTAACGTCTTCCCGCGCAGCTAATTGGGAAATAAAAGTGGGCTGTGGAGAGGAACCACTCCTTCCATCCTTCAGTTTTCTCATCTCCTCACGCGCTTTCCACTTATTTGTCTTGGTTCCTTCGCTCACACTTCCTCCTCGATCACTCGCTAACAGGATTAGTTCTTAGTGAACTGGCGGACTTAATTACCAGCAATAGCAGCCGTACGCCTCATTAGAGAACCGTCCCGCTTGTTTTTTTTTGTTTTTTTTTTTTTTTTTTCAAAAAAAAAATTCCCATACCAGCTTCTGTAATAGCACTAGCTCAAATGCTAACCCCCAGGCTCATGAATTGCTTATCACGAAAATCTACACTATCTGCCGATGTTATCCCTAACGTGACGGCCGACACGCCCGGTATTAGCTTCCAATGTTAACCCTGATGTTTGCTTTTGAAGTTAGCTCCAATTGCGGCGTCCAATGTTAAATTCTGAAATTAGAAGATGGTTGCCTCTCATGTTAATTTCAGATTTACATCTTCAGTTAGCATCAAGTTAGTTTATAAATATTCAACCTTATCTCTCTAAGTTGTGTTCATAACTTAATTTCCTGTGTTAGCGCTAAGGAAAAGCAACGTTATCGTCTGACATTAACTGTTAGCTTCCAAATTATGCTTCAACTGTAGCTTCCAGTGTTACCTCTAAATTACGTCTTAGGTTGGAGCTAAGATAAATCAAAATTAGCTTAATTTTAGCTCCTATATTAGCTTCTTAAGTTAGCATCAGTGTTACCTCTGTTAAGGTCTTCTAAAAGTCCCTCGAATATTACAGCAAAAGAAGATACACGTTAGCTTCCAGCATTACCTCAATGCCAGAGCCAAGCAATGTTATCACCAGGCGCTAACTCCAAATTTAGCCTGAAATTAGCTGTTGCCTCTACATGATTTTCCATTTACCTCTTATTATTACAAAGAACAAGATTAACGTTAGCATTCAACGTTTACGTTTGCGTCTTATGTTTTGCCGCGTCTGGTTCATTTAATAATTAATGCCGCGCTTTTGGATTACTGGCCAGAAACACACAACAGCTGCAGAACAACAGTAATCCCGCTCACCGGAGCGCGGGCAGGGTTTTGTTTATTTGGACTACACACATACACACGCACGCGTGAGCAAACAAAGAAAAACACACAACAGCAGCAGCATCCATCTGTTGTGGGACCATCTCAGGTCTCCTAAAAACCTCAAACAGACATCCCCAGAATCCGCTCTGTGGCCTGGTGTACCGCAGGGCTCTGAGCTGGCCCCCCCCCCCCCCCCAACCCCTCCGCTGCATGCCGGATTAGCACAACAGGCATCTGGTCTGATTTAACGGCCCGCAGAGATGGCGGGAGATTTCGACGGGTCGTGCTGGGCTAACACACCAACGAATGCACAAAAAACAGTCGAGATGATAATAATACGACTATAAATGTGAAAGAAGCTCGTGTAATTGATTTAATGTTTTTGTGTGCATACCTTGGTTTTACATAAGTGGACGGTTGGATTCGCATCAGGTACATTAAGGGGACAAAATGCGAAATATGAAAGTGCAGAAAATACAGACATACACTATGAGTGTCAGTCAAGATCTCAAGTACGGTTGACTTTGCCATTGATTTGTGCTGGTTTTTGATGACAGTTGACAGTTTAGTGGACACGCCCACAGCGTTCAAGAGTTCTATTTTCTAACATTTTGAAGCCTCGGGTTTTTTGTTTGTTTTTTTTTAAATCATTCAAATTTCAGTTCAAGCTGTCACGTGAAAGCAGGAAACACATTTCAGTTCTGTGTTGTTGGGATTGTTGGGGTTCCTGGAGCACAGGGCAATTAAGCTCCCCCGTAGTGGGCTAAAGAGCCCCACAAAAGGCTGCATTGAGCGGCCATGAGAAGCTGCAGGGTGGCCCCCCCACCACCACCCCCCCCACCCCCATCTTAGCGCCCGCTTCCAGTTCCTCAGAGGCGTAACCTCTGTTTTGTTTGCACTCTTGATTGACAGCAATTATGGGTGGGGTCACACGAAGAGGGTACCTTGTGTGCGTACCCACTAACACACATGCAAGTGTGCAAAGGCACTTTTCTTATTTAATTCCCATTAAAACGCGTCATTTACATGTAAAATGATGCAAATTGATGTATTAGAGAAAGAACTCGATGAATATTTGTAGTCGTGAAAAAAAAAAATCACATTTCTGTGTAAAATGATCTCTATGACTCAAATAATGACCGTTTTTTATTTTTCACTGTAAAGTTCTCCGATTTTTCTGAAACGGTGACGTTTTTCTTGGTGGTGCAACTGGTTAGAGTGGCTGCCTCGCAGTTCTGAGGACCGTGTTTTGAATCCCGGCCCCGCTTACGTGGAGTTTGCGTGTTCTCCCTGTGGCTGTGTTGGTTTTCTTCGGTCACTCTGGTTTCCTCCCACATCCCAAAAACATGCATTCATTGGAGAGTCTAAAATTGTCCCTAGGTGTAGTTGTGAGAGCGAAAATTGAAAATTTGAACCATTTTATACAAAAATCATACTTGGTACTGTAATTTGAATAAAATACTAATTATTGCTCATTGCTTGGAAAATACTTCATTTTCTTTATTTATAAGTTATTGCAATAAATAAATTTGGTTTGAAATAAAGGGACAGGGGCTGCACAGTGGATCAGCTGGCAAAGCGTTGGCCTCACAGTTCTGAGGTCCCGGGTTCGATCCCGGACCCACTCTGTGTGGAGTTTGCATGTTCTCCCCCGTGCCTGCGTGGGTTTCCTCCGGGCACTCCGGTTTCCTGCCACATCCCCTAAACATGCAACATTAATCGGACACTCTAAATTGCCCGTAGGTGTGATTGTGAGTGCGGCTGTTTGTCTCGATGTGGTGCCCCGTGATTGGCTGGCAACCAGTTCGGGGTGTACCCCGCCTCCTGCTCTATGTTAGCTGGGATGGATTCCAGGATTCCCACGACCGTTGTGTGGATAAGCGGCTCAGAAAATGGATGGACGGTTGAATACCTCAAAAGTGAGCTTCATTATCTCAGCGAAGTCCAAAATTACACATTGGAAGTGCTTTGTGGGGGTCCCTAACGAAGTCCCCCACGTGTTTCTTGGACTTGTGCTAATTAAGATTCTCGCTCTTTGCCTTTTGTGTTTTCCTCCCTCAACGTTTCCACACAACGGCGCTGCCCTTTAACCTTCCCTGCCAATCACGCGTGAGAGGGGGCGGGTCCTCAGAGGTGGGGGAAACGACAACGGGGGCGCGACGGGCGAGCGTCGGCGGGGCGCCCGGAGGGTCCGGCGCGGGGTGACGGCTCGCAGCAGGCAGCGCTTAATATGAGCGTGTGCGTCCTGTGTGTATATGTGTGTCCACGTGAGTCATTCCCGACATGACAGAGGGCATAAACTCCGCGTTTGTCACGGCCTTCATGTCCTCAATACGCCTCATTTTCTCTTAAGCATGAGCACACACACACATTGCAGCATCATGGCTGGCTGCTTCATGTCGCCGAATTGCCCCTCAGACATTTTGTAACATATTCTGACTAATTATGACGAGTCGGACGGATGACGTGTTGGACCGTTTGCGGTTCCTGCTCGCATTACGCGCTCATTCAAGTGCATGAAACGCTCAATATGCTATTGTGTTATGGAAATGTGGCGAAGTTAAGCGGATGTGTGATGTCTGAAGATGTTTGGTCAGGATTTAACTTGACCAAAGTTTGTTTTATTTATGGCGAGTCAGCAAACTTTGCCGCCTTACCGTGCGCGTGTGGAGTGAAGAAAGTTTTACATTTGTCAGCCTATCCATTATTACCGCAAACAGGAAGGGGCTCAGAGCTGATCCCTGATGCAGTCCCACCTCCACCTTAAATTCTTCTGACAAACCTACAGCACATCTCACCGCTTTTCTGCTGCCCTCACACATGTCCTGTACTTTTCCAACATATTTCTCCACCACACCAGACTTGCGCATGCAGTACCGCAGTTCCTCTCTTGGTACTCTGTCGTAGGCTTTCTCTAGATCCACAAAGACACAATGTAGCTTCTTCTGACCTTCTCTGTACATTTCCATGAGCGTCCTCAAACTCTACTAAATTGGACGCTTTCACCCCAAATCTCTGACTTGCAGTGTTTTTTCAGACAGGACTTCTTGAGACTTTTTCATGGTTCTACTTATTTCAGACATGCCTACCTAACATCATATTTCCAAGTTAAACTAGCTGCAGGTGATGAATTTTCAAAAATGTTATGATCTGGGTTACAGAGATTTGCGCTAAATTTCCTGATTTCCTACTGTAGAGTCGTCCATATGTCAAGTATATCTGGTTCTAATTTGGTAGCAGTTGGACAAAATCTCAAGCACGAGTTCATCTTTGAACTCGAAACGGCCAAAATAAAGCCATATGGTGGCTTAGAACCAAAATGGCAGGCTTCCTGTGTCTTTTCCGGCATGGTTTCTCAATACCTTTTTTTGTGGGTCTACTTTTGATACCTACCAAATGTCTTCGGAGGCTGAATTTTCAAAAAGACTTCCTGGGCCTTTACGGGAAAACCACGATGGGGCAGAACCTTCCTCAACCGATACAGCGGCTCTTGTGATCATGAATATTTTTCAATTTTTTTTCCCCCTTTTTTTCTGTTGAACAAATAATGTGGTAAACGTGACGAGCAAAAAGACACTCACACGGGATTATGTTTGGACTCCCAATGACATCCTGTGGCTTGATTGTCGGCACGGAGACGGGTCTCGTGTCGCCCTCTTGACCTATGGCGGTGTGTGCCGTGTTTGATTGACAGCTGTCAGCAAAGCACTTGATGTTTTGTTTGTGCGAAATTAGGCCTGGAGCACTATTACAACAGCTGTGTCTTACTAGTAGCACGTTTTATACTACATTTCTGCACACTATTAGGTCATCTTTTTGATACTAGTAAGACAACTACACGTCATTCATGAAGCAAAATTGTGCACTAGTTGACAACTGTGTGCTACTGTTTTATTGAAAGGATCGGTGCTGGTCGGCGCTCAGGAGACAAAGACGACACTCAACAAAAGACCAACGTTCCCAAATGCTATTTAGCCTCAATAACTGGCATATTTATTTCGACCAAATGCAAGTTCTCAAAATACAGTTGACATTGCGTGAAATCAATCATATGAGCCCCTTACCTATGCCGAGAAGGCGGAGAGCCAAACACCCAGGTAGAGCTCCGCTCGTCAACCAGCTGGGCGTCCGTACGCAACCCGCAGCAGACTCTACCTGTTTGTACTCTCCATCTCTCTTTCATACTTTTCAGTTGCGTGCGAGAGGAAGGGCGGGTGGCCTACCCCTAACCCCTGGCGCCGCAACGTTTGTTTCCTGATTTACTATTGACACTTAAGTGTGTCCTTCAGGCTCTGAAAAACATCTTACGCAGCCATAACTGTCAAGACATCCCACAACAATGTTATGCATGCGAACAAGACAGTGAAACGGTCAAGACGTCTTGACCAGAAAAACAAGTTAGTGAAAAACAACTTATATAACCATGGTTGCACAGTACATTCGGGTATTCAACGGTTATGGGACGCATCACTCATTAACACTCCTCTCAGCTACTACAACTAAAGGTGAAGCACTGTTGGAGTTTTTTTTTTTAAATGTCACTAGTGGTGCTAGTAGCATGCAGTTTTCAGTTAGTGCACAGGTTTCCCTCACAAGTAAGTAGTAGTTGGGTTACTAGTATCCCATAATTGTCCTACTAATGGGCAGAAATGTCATACAGGAGCAGTAAAACCTTTGGAATAAGATAGTTGTTTTGCTTGTGCACCCTAGTTGTTATATTTGTGTGTAAAATGTTTTTGGACTAGTGAGTATAATAATTGGATAGTGTACTAGTTTATAGATATTAAACTTTTGGAAAGTCATTTGAGAATTAATTGTACATCCATCTTAGTATTCATGTACTAGTATGATGGTTGTCCAGACTAGTCTAAGGCCCGCTAGTAGAATGATTATTCCGTAATGGTAATATTTTTTAGATTACTTTTTGAAAGTTCTAGACACTTGTTGGACAAGTTCTGCATTCGTGTAGAGCAGGGGTGCCCAGACCTTTTTACCCCAAGATCTACTTTTCAAGGAGCCAGCCTCTCACGAACGACCAGGCAGAGGGGGGTTGATGATGATGCTCCCAAACCGCTTTCAGGTTGATGTTATGTTGCCTCCTACATTTAAAATACAGAATTGGCTTTTTGTGCACCGTATTGTCTGTGCTTTCATCCACACCATCTCATGCTGCACTTTCTACTTTGACTTCAGACCAGACCTTTTACACTCGGAAAATAGAAAACCTCGTCCAGTTTAACCACTTTTTGTTCCATTATTCACATACTTTGACAGTCGTTGCATTTTATTTTTTAACTTTCTCCATTAATATCGAAAGTAAACATAGCAGCATGTCTAGCTCGTCTTTGCTCTACGTTGAGCAGACTGTGTTGCTAACTAAAGCAGCGGTGGTGGATGCTGTCATTATGAAACACATTGATGGGCTGCGTAAGTAGTGTATCATCCGTAATTGAGTGTACGTCTTTAAGAGCGAAGGGGGCAGGTGTAAGGTAAACTAGGAAAATGAGAGTGTGGCGGAGCAGCGGTCGTTGTTAGAGAAAGTCCCGTGTGCTGCCTAAAAGAAACCAGTGGATTCTTTTCATTTTTCACAGTCCATATGTGAATTGTGCCATTAAATATAACAACGAGTCATCCCTCACTCATTGAATCACATTGCAAAATGCCACAAACTGAACAGCTGTATGTTATACTTTCAATTTGCATTGGATTATTTTTTTTTTTGCGCACAATGCAGAATATCTGCGAAGAGACTCCATCAGCGGTGCACTATTGCGCACGCGCACAGATTAGAGGGAACATTGCCTGACGTCTTTTTTTTTGTTTTTTTGGCATGCCTTCCCTCGATCGACCAAGAATGCCACGCAATCGACGCATTGAGCACGCCTGGTGTAAAGCAACTCTATGCTACCACTAGGGCAAGGATATTAGTGCTCATTTTGACGCTGTTCATAGCTTAAAGGAGGCTACTAGTGCATCAGATATGCCTATTAGTTTGGCCCAAGTCATGTTACTAATGCAGCACAGTAGTTTACTAGTGAGGTTTAATTGCATACTAGTAGACCTTAAGTGGCTCCAGTTGTTAGAGATGGGCAAGTACCAATACTATTTATCAGTATCGGGATGATATCGGGCTTATTTCAAGGTATACTCGTGAGAGCTGTTGATTTCAGGAAATGATACTTAAAGCAACAACAACTCTGGCATTGAATCAGTCCTCCGTGCCAGTAGTTGGCGCTACACTGTAACATATCTTTGAATCATCACGTGCATCAGAAAGAAAGAAGTTTTTGTTCACATTATTATTATTTTATTATTAATTGAAATTTGATTTAATCAAAGTACTTTACTGATATATCGGTTCTCTGCATCTGTGCATACTCAAAAGTCGATACTCATACTGGTATCTGTCTGAAAAATAGCAGTAGCAAACATCCCTACTAGTCGTGAAAAAATCACTAGTGCGACACAGTCATTCTACTTGGGGCCCGAGTGGTTCTACTCTTGTCCTACTAGCAAATAATACAAAGAGCGTTCAGTACTAGTATAGCTTCCCGTAGGCCTTGTTGTCTGCCGTGTTAAATCTCAGTCTGCCGCTATTCTGCATTCGAGCGCTTAAGAGCCCATCTCTTCGGCGAATAATAAATGTGACATCACTTCCTGTGGCGAGCAAATGTCGAGCCGACGTCTTCGTTCATAATTCACACCAAAAACTATTTTGGACTTTTAGGTGTTTTTTTTTTTTTTTTTTTAATTTTATTTTCGTTTCGCGAGGTGGCGCGTTTACGGCAGCGGTGTTTCCACGGTAACCCCATCCAGCCCCACCGGATGCATGCGCGCACACACTCGGTCCGTCTGTTTAATTAAGTCCATTAAGAGTCTGGTGGGCTGGGATCAATCCTAACCTGAATGGCTGCTGACTAATTGAAGCGTTAACGGGGGTGGGGGGGGGGGTTAACGGACAGATCAAAGGCATTCGTAATTACGTGGGAGAGCGCACGAGAGAGAGGGAGTGAGAGAGAAGTGCAAATTAATGAGGAAGGATGCTGGAGTTTGTTTATTTATTTTGTTTTTTAATTCGGGTATGAGTGAGTGTTGATGAGCTACAAACGAAGACATTTCCCATCAAGCCTCGCTCTCACCTCAGGTGTGGAAAAAACA
This sequence comes from Syngnathoides biaculeatus, assembly GCF_019802595.1. Classification (NCBI taxonomy): domain Eukaryota; kingdom Metazoa; phylum Chordata; class Actinopteri; order Syngnathiformes; family Syngnathidae; genus Syngnathoides; species Syngnathoides biaculeatus. The sequence goes on from NC_084644.1 coordinate 9,793,757, forward strand.
CCGAGAGGGAAGACAAGGGGGAAATGATGGATGGGAGGAGAAAAGAAAATGGAAGTGATGAGGAAATGAGAATAAGCAAAAGTAATGAGGTGACGGTGGTGGCGGCAAGCGAATTGCAGACGAGACCAGAAAAAAACAAAACGACAAAGGAGAGAGATGAGGAAATGGACACAAAAGGTGAAGACAAGGAAGGAGACGCAGAAGATTTAAGAGAGGACGAGACCAGGAAGTGAAGACATAAACATAAGGAAGTGAAAATGAGTAGAGAAAAGAAGGATGGAGGGCAGGAGGAAGTGGAGGCAACAACGCCAAAAACGCGGAAAGGAAGACAAGATGAGCCGGGTGGAGGATCAAACGAGAAAAGGAAAGGATGGTGAGAGTCGGTCGAGTGAAAGAATGGACAAGTTGTGTCAACACCCCCAAAATAATGACGTGTGTGTGTGTGTGTGTGTGTGTGTGTGTGTAGCCTGCAGGGTTGCTGCAACTCGTAGGCCTGATGTCCATCCGGCCTCGATTACAGCAGGGCCCGCCAGGCTTGCATCACATGCGCACACACACACACACACACACACGGAGTGTTTTCCTGTTCAGAGGAGGCTGGAAACATTTGATCTTTTACTGGTTCCCACTTTCATCCTCATTTTCTTCACCACCTCCTTTGATTCACCCCTTCCGCGTCTTCTCTGGTATTCTTCACTTCCTCGTCTCATTGAGTCTCTCCATTTATTCTCTTCTCCTCCCGCCTTTTCTTCAGCGCCTCTCTTCTGGTCTATGTTTTCTATCCTCGCCCATCCTTCTCTTCAGTTTTCCTCTCCCTCTTCCCTTCTTCTTGGGCTTTTCCTCTCCTCTTCTCCAGTCTTTTGGTCATCTTCTCCCCTCTTCTCCTCTTTTCTGCACACTTGTTTTGCACCCAAACGGCTTCCCGTCGTGACCCCGTGCAATCTCGGACCAATCCTAGCTTGGCCTGAGCGGATGAGATCGCTTCGGAAATCCAGGACAGAGCGTGCCCCGCTTTCCATAACTTTACGACTGAACGTGTTGGCTATCGCTAGGTATACGGCAATCTGTCGGCCATATTGAATGTGTCAGTTTTACTCGCGTCAACATGCCACACATGCGCTAACAACGCTCTGAGTTAGCGAAAGTTCTGGGGCGCAGAGAGCGCACCCAACGTAAACTTCCCGTTGCGCACTATTTTGTCGTGTCTGTGCGACGGTGTTTAATGCAATCAGCAAATACATTTTTATAAGGATATCCGTGTGTGTATCTGTTATGGGAAAGTGTATGCAGTGTTGTATCAGCGTGGAGCCAATAGTTTCTACTACTTTCCTCCTGCTTTCTTCTCTTCATCTACATTCTTCTCGTCTTCACTCCTCCTTTCCTCCCTGCTCCTGTTCCGTTCATCTACTCCTCTGACTTCCTTCTCTTCCTTCACTCACTCACCTACTCATCCCTTCTTTGCCACCTCTTCTCGTCATTTTCTTCCCCCTCTCACCTCTTCCTCTCTATCACATCTACTCTTCTCCTTCCTTCCATTCCTCTCTTCTTCTCCCCTCATCTTGTAGTCCCTTTGTTCCTCATCCCATCCAGTCATCTGCTCTTTGACATGGATCCGCTCCACTCTTTCTCCCCTTTGCAGCTTTCTCCTCTTCATTTACTCCCTCTCTTTCCATCCGTTCACCCTCCTTTTCCTCACTTTCTTCCCATTCTCCTCCCACCTCTCCCCCATTATTCACCCCCGTTATCTTTTCCTCCTGACTACCTGTTATTTGTCTTTCTCCTTTTGCACTTTTCATCTGTTCTCCGGCTCGGCGAAAGAAAAAAGCAGTCAAAGCACATTAAACACGAGGGACTGAATCCGGTTAGATTTTCCTTCTTTTTTTTTTTTTTTTTTTTTTTTGTCGCCGCTCTGTGTCTCCCCGACCGGATGACTGAGATTGCGCTCCTTCATAATGGAGGAACGTTCTCCGCCGTCTGGGCTCCATGACAAGTTCCTCCCCGGTATCGTCTTCTCCTCGGGGAGCTTGCGCTGAGACAGTTTGTGGATGAATCTTCCACGCGTCATCCTGGCACTCCTCCTGCCCTGGAACCGAGACGATTTCAGCTGGCAGTCAATAAAATGCGAACGCGCTAACAGTTAAGTGTGTTACAGTCGAGCAAGATAGCAACCGGAGGTCAAAAAGTTGCAAGAGAGGCTAAAGAGGTTTTTAAATCATGGCCTGTACTCGGGTACTGTTTCAAATTATGAAATGGTTCAAATAAAATAATGAGGGTTTTAGATTTTAAGCTGTAATTAGATACCAATAGGTAAAATGTTAAAGGGGCTTACGGCCATGCTACCCTGAGAACGCCCGATCTCGTCAGATCTCGGAAGCTAAGCGGGTTTGGTCCTGGTTACAACTTGGATGGGAGACCGCCAGGGCATACCAGGTGCTGTTAGCTTCTCTCCTCGGCTAAAATGCAGAGGAGTTGCGTCAGGAAGGGCATCCGGCATAAAACTGCGCCAAACAAATGTGCATTCATCTGAGAAGAGACGCTGTGGCGACCCCTAACGGGACAAGCCGAAAGAAAAAGAAGATGAAATGTTAAAGGGGAAGTCTGGTCGTTGACATAACAATGTATCAGGTAGGTGATGTCATATGTACTGTACCTTGAAAATTTGAGGATAATCCGATACCATTTGATGGTGTTTTGGGAATATTTTTATCGGTAATTATGAATTTTCACGGGCGCCACCATTTTCACATGACTTACGTGCGGGGACGTGACGTATTACGTCCTCGCGTCTTCACATGCGGTACCACCATTATCGGACACGGTAAAACGCCTTACTGTATCGCGAAATTTTGCCATAATTCGGATAGAAATAATCCACGGAATGTCCGGTGGTATGTTCTGCCCATTAAGAAAAATAAACATTTAAGGACCCAGTGGTTAGCGATGGTTAGCGATAAAATGATATCGGATTAACCTCAGATTTTCAAAGTACATACAGTACATATGACATGACCTATCTGATACATTATGTCAACGACCGGACTTCCCGTTTAACATACTAACAATTTGTATCTCTAAATGGCACCTGATCAAATGCTAACACGCTAACAGATGACATGCAAAAAGATAGGAATCTAACAGTGGGTGTGCTAGCATAGCAAGATATCAATCTATAGCAATAGCAATACCAAAAAAGCAGACCAGTAAGTATTTTACATTGTCCCCTAAATTTGGGTACCATTTCAAATTATAATGAGTAAAACGCTAACATGGTATCCAATAAGGATTTTATCTTTTTGCTGTAGTTGGATATGAAATTTCAAGTGGCACTTGATATAATACGAACATGCTATCAGATGGTACGTTCCCATAAAACCAGATATCAAACTGAGCGCAAAAGGCACTAAGGCAGACCCGACCCATCATGATTTCACACCACCTCCAAGGGTACGATTTCAAATGAGGAAATGGTAAAATATGATCAGTTGCTATGATACCAAAAAGTAAGATAACCCCAGTTCAAAATGGATTATGAGGATTTTGCATGTTACCTGATTAAAAAAAGATACTATTCATAATTGATAAAATGCTAACAATCTAAAGATTGGTATACAATCATACCGCTAATTACCAAAGTACTGAAAGCGCTCATTCAGATCAATATGGATTTACTGTATTCCCCTACGTTACGGCAATCAATAAAATGATGCGATCATTTGGTATTCAGCTAATGAGTTTTAAGTGTGTGTGTGTGCGCATGCGTGTGTGTGAATGTGCATGACCGTGCACGCGCACACGCATTTGCGACCCATCAGCGCAGATGATGAGTCAGGTAGACGTTAGCATTTCCTTAACTGTCTCAAGGATGTGAGTCACCTTCACTCTGTCGTCGAGTCCAACAGGAGCCGAGAAGGGGATGAAGTGAGACATAATGAGAACACTGAAGTCAAGCCGGAAGGGGGGGGGGGGGGGGGGGATCATAAAACAACAAGGAAAACTGCAAATTTGGCTGCTTCTGATGTATTCACTCACGGACGTTCCTCCCGAGACGACGCGCCGAGCTGACGCTTGTCTGAACTCGTCGTTTTATTGTACGTAACATATATGACATCACTGGCTTCGATGCTGCTACGTTGACCTGTGATGTCAGTGGGAATATCTCATGCCTCGGAAATATAATATAAAATACTGGAGGTGGAATGTGCCAACAGTTGTGTATTCTGACAGACAGATCGATCAAGAATTTACTGAGTACCTTGTTTTCAGGAACTATTTCAAATAAGAGCAGATCAAACACTAGCAACAGTTGACTATGCTAACATATAGCAAACTGACGTGTTTACCAAAAGTGCTAATGCAAAATTGTTCAAGATTTTGTATTAAGCTGTGTTGTTGGGTGCTGTTGAAAATGATCAATTAAAACGCTAACCTGACCACACCTGGTATGCTCCAATATAGCAAGATTGCAACCTGGGTTGAAAAAGCACTGAACCGTTTAATGAAACATTGTGTCAGATACACGGATCCCATTTCTATTGACTATGGGTTGTTTTCATGTGACGTCACCTGTCGGGCTGCCTCGAACGGCGGCCATTTTTGATCCCTGAGCTCGCGTTACTCATACATAGGCAAGGTGGACGACATTACGTTTCTAACTGCATTTATTGAAGACGCGACCGACAGCACAACAGGCCAGACTGACTATTAGGCTACGTGGCATGCACACATCACGGGACTCAGAACTGCGTAACAAAGGCGCAGTATTGTGCGCTTGATCTTTTACTCTATGTGACAGAAATCAGGAAGGAAGAGCACTTACCTGCATGCTAACACGGAAAACAACAGGCGGTGGAATATTATTTTTTTAATATCGAGGCAAACTCCATTTATTCCATTTTTTTTTCAAAAAGACAAAAAAATAAACAAATCTAGTATTTCATAAAATTTTCGAATCTTTCATGTGACTAACAAAAAAAACGATCTTAACTGTAATGTTGGAGTATCGATTAAGGTTGTTAGCTTAGCTCGGCGACACATTAGCACAATGGAAGTTGAGACCGGGCAGCGGGATAGCAGCGTCGGGCAATCGTTCGCAAAGCCAAGTCTCTGTGAAGCACAGAGTCCAAAGTCTTTTGTCGGAAGCGTTAGACGATGTCCCTGCTCACGCAGCTGGACTTGTGTACCGGATCGCGAGGCTTTGAAGAGCGCGCCGACTAGCAACTCTGGAAAAAGCTTCAGCGAATTGGCGAGAGTTGTCGAAAAAAAGTCAGAAGAATGGTTAGCAAGTCCTCTCTTGTGTACTTGAGCCCCAAGACGCCCGTGAAACACAAAAACACAAACAGTAACTGAGAGTATTCCGTAGACTTCCACACCGGGTACGCGTTAGGTACGGAGGCTAAATGCGGCGCGCAGTGGTTCAGCAAAAAATGTGACGTCGGTGAAAACAACCCATTGAAAAAATGCTAACTTATAGCAAGATGGCAACCCAAGTACCAAAAGCGCTAAAACTGGTCTACAACATTTATACCATGAGTACTATTTTTTTTAAATGAATTTATAAAATGCTAATGTGCCAATAGATGGTAGACAACTACAAAGAATAAGGATTGTACATAGAGCACTGTTATTTCATACTTTTTTGACAATTGATAAAATGCTAACATGGCAAAAACCCATCACACTTACTGTATATAGCAATTTTTCAATCTCATTAGAGACTTAACGTCATCCTCTGCAATTTGGTACGATTTCAAAATTATAATTCTTAAAACGCTAACATGCTAAGAGTTGTTTTTCTAACATTGCAAAAACCAGACTGTATCAAGAGGTCACGATCAGAAACACTCACTTCACTCACTCTGAGATTGCGCATTTTTAATACTTCACTTTTGTATGGTCTGTTGCAACATCTCGTTTATGAAATCGTATTTCAAAAGATACTCACACACACACACACTATTTGAGGTTCAACATTGTGCTTTGTGGCAAAGACTTCACAATTGCCTACAATGGATTTAAGCCATGACAGGACTCAGGAGACCCCAAACACACAAACACACGGAGCAGCTTTACAAGATTGGACCAAATTGGCTGAATGCTGCTGTTGGTTGGATGTGTGTTGCACTTTGTTCACATAATGGACCAAATCTGATCTTTTTGTGTGTGTCTGCATGTGTGTGTGTGTGTGTGTGCGCGCACGCACAAGACAGATACATAAGTGCATCAAAGTTGATAAGAGACTCAGTGTGGATTAATTCCATTCATCACAGTTTGTGTGTTCCACAATTTGTCTCTTTGGCGCGCACTGGATTTGCATATTTTTGCGTGTGTGTCATAATTTCTACATCAGGACTTCCTATTAATAGTTGCATTGTACTAACATCAAACAATTCATTTCCCGACACTTTCAGTTGTTTTATACGTCGCGTAATTTGGGAAGATCAAATGCCACGATGGACGTGATAAAGTGCTAAAACCAACTCCGAGAGATCAAATGCTGCCATGCTAACAGTTTTTATGCTAGCATATACTGAATAAACTGGCAAGATAGCAATCTGAGTTTTTAAAAAAAGCACTAAAACGGATAGATAAGGATTTTACTTTGTTTCCTGTATGCAAGTACTATTTAAATGTACAATTACCAAAACGGTAACATACAAAGAGTTGCTAGTATAGAGGAAAGTATAGTCTGCGCTAAAGCAGATTTCGAAAGATTTTACATCGTTCTCTGGATTGAGGAACTATTTCAAATGAAAAGTGATAAAAGTTGATGTACTAACAGATGTCAAGATGGTAAATTGACTACAAAAAAGAGCTAAAATATCAATGATTATTTTACACTGTGCGTTAAACTTGGATGGTATTTCAAACGGCTTGGATGCAATTTCAAATAGCAATTGATAAAATGCTAAAATGCTAATGTGCTACCAGATAGCAACCTCAATACAGAAAACCTCAATAGGAAAAACACCAAGATGAATATTTTGGATTTTACATCATTTCATGTATTTGGGTACTATTTCAATTGAAAGTTGTTCATATGCTACAATGCTAACAGTTGGTATGCTAACGTAAAGCACCATAGCAACCTACCATATTTTCCGCACTATAAGGCGCACCTTCAATGAATGGCCCATTTTAAAACTTTTTCCATATATAAGACGCACCGCATTATAAGGCTCATAGAATAGTTACGTTATGCATCTCATTAGGTGGAGCTGCACTAAAGGCCCAATATTGATCCACATATAAGGCGCACTTGATTATAAGGCGCACCTTCAGTGAATGGCCTATTTTAAAACTTTTTTCCATATATAAGGCGCACCGCATCATAAGCCTCATAGAATAGTTACGTTATGTATCTCATTCGATGGAGCTGCACTAAAGGCTCAATATTGACCCAAATATAAGGCGCACCGGATTATAAGGCGCACCGTCGGCTTTTGAGAAAATTAAAAGGCTTTTAGGTGCGCCTTATAGTGCGGAAATCACGGTAATTACAAAAACCGTTACATACATCTATAAGGATTCTCGAGTGCCATTTCAAATTACAATTGGTAAAAAGCTAACATGCCACCAGTTAGTAAGGAAACCAATATTTTTTTTTTTTAAATAAAATAACACAATGATCATGCCTTTGTCGGGATAATCAAAGGACCGCGACGATTTCTCCACAGGCCCGCCGTGAGTACGACACGCGGACAAAAATGAACAAACATTCTGGAAAATACACACACACGCGCAAGATGAAAGAATGTGCGCAGTGACACTGTGGTGTCGATGCATCTTTGTTGCCGCAGATGACGGCCAGAGATAATTCCCTTTGAGTCACGGGGAGGAAATCCCTTCACCAAAGTTGAAAGCGCCTCAGGCTGACGAGCAAATACACACACACAGACGCACACATGCATACAATAAATCCTAGTGCTCTAAAAGTACAGAGTTCCATGCTACCTTAGTGCTTTTTGCACTTGCGTCACTATCCAGTACTCCCATATTTTACCATGACAAATGTTAGCATGTTAGCATTTTATTCTCATTTTAAATGGTGTCTGATCACAAAGAATAATTAAAAAAAAAATAAATAATAATCTTGCCGCCTTTGTGGCTTTTGTACTCGGGTTGCTATCTTGGTATGTAATATATGATTTTGTATACTTATCATTATAAGTTGTACCAAACTCCAGAGATCAAATCTTTACCAATCCGCCTTATCGCTTTCTATATTAAGGTTGGCACGCTGCGATATGTTGGCATAGCAACCGCTAGCATGCTATCAATTGTCACGGATAGTGATTAGAGGGTCTCGGAGGAGAACACGCGTGTACAACGACGTGACACGCTCGTGGCGGATGCGCTCGCGCACTTGTCAGCACGCCGCGCCATCAATAATGGACGAGGCGCCGCATTAAACATTGAACACTTTATTTTTTAATGGTCGACAAAAGTCCTCAGATATTCATAATTCAGGTCGGCCCCGCTCCTCTCGCGCGTCGCACCGGATTCTTCCTCCTCCTCGGGCGCCGTGACCACGCTGCACACAAAGCGCGTATCCCGGATCCTCCTCATCCTCATCCTCATCCTCCCAGGACTCCTCTGGAAGTGCGATACAAACCCCTTACCGCTACCTCCCCCCGAGCTCGGTTCAGTCGGGTACGCTAGTTAAGTCACACCCCACGGAATCTTCAAAAATTCAGCCCCCCCGAAGCTAGTTTTACTCAGCAACATTAAATTTGGTAGGCATACATATATTGAGAAGCACAGCCCGAAAAGACCACTGATCTAAAAAAAAAAAAAAAGACTGGATGGCTCATTGGCCACCAAAACTGAAGTGGCCATCCGCCATCTTGATACTCCCAAAACAAGCATGCCGTTTCGTGGCTGTGAGAAAACATTCCACAAATAAGTTAGAAAGATTTACTTTGAAACTGTTAAAGTTTGTTTTGTAAAGGTTTTTTTTTTAATTTTCTGATTGTTGATGTTTACGGTTGTTGTTGTTCACCGTTCACTCTCTGCTTCACCTTTATAAGCCGTTTTTTTTTTTTTTTTTTTTTTTGAGAAAAAAGCAATGTCAATAGTTTCCCGAACTTCCATCAGTGGATAAGCAAGAAAACACATTTTCTGTGAATTTTTTTGATGAAATTCATAATACAGAACTCTGCAAATTGAATGAGAATTTGAAATGGGAGGAAACAAGTTTAAATTTTGTCTCTGAAATAGGACATCGTAGAGACAACAAATGAACGTTTTGCATGTATTTTGCGTGTCATTATTTCCAAAATATATCGAACTGATTGACTTAAAATTTAATGATGTTATGACAAAAAAATGCTTAGTTTTTTGCTATGTTACGATGGTGCTTCACAGCGTATTTTGGGAAAAGTTAACATCACGGAAATTGGGCCCTAGCTAATATGCGAGGTAATTTCTTGGGAGTCACGGTGTTCTATGTCTTTCCATTGCACTTCGCCTTTTTTGTCTTACCAAGTCGAATTAAAAATCCTTCATGTTACCAGAACTGAAGTAATGTCAAGCTCACACGACCAGTTTTAATTCTACATGCCAAACTTTTGAGAAAACCCCCACCATAATCCAACCTGTTAAACCATGTCCTCCACTCGTTTTGGGAGTACCAAGATGGCGGCCAACTGGCTTCAACCAATCGACATACCGCTCGATGTGTATGCGCTATCTAGTCTTTTTTTTTTTTTTTAGATGAGTGGAAAAGACAGAAGAAGTCTGCCATTTTTAGTTTGAAATGACCCTTTTGTGGGTCATTTGCAGGGATCCATCAAAGGCAAACTTGGTCGCACTCCCACGGAATGAAGACAAAACACAACCCCGCAGCCAATTTCACTCAGCGGCGTGAGATTTGCCAGTCGCCCGTTTATCATGATTACACCCACGTGAAACCCTCAAGAGGCTCGGAGTTAAAACTAAGGCCTGCTACACATACAAACATTTTTGAAAAAAAATCATCAATCGTGTTGCGTGTGGTGTGCGCTGACAATCTCAACAGGACAACCACACACACACGCACGTTAACGATTGTGTCGCTCAAAGTCTTGAGAATGGACGGATGAATCTTTTTCTTTCTTTTTTCCCCCGCTTTATTCTCCATGTTTACTTCCTAGTTTCATCTCCTGGTGTAACTCTTGCACAACTCGGCGCACACACACATCAAGCGGCCTCTGTAGAGACGGCCTGCACCAGTCTGTTACTCGAAGGTGATTAAAACGAATGCTGTGAATTCTGGGTAAATCCCGTTCGACCAGTCCGCTTGCCCCACTTCCCACCTTGCCTTTCCCATGCGTTTCTATCTTTGACATCGCACTTTTCCGGCTTTGCTTTTATTCCTTTTTTTTTTCTCCCTTTGTTTCTCTCACATTTGTTTGTTTGGATCGCTTCAATATTTCCTCTTTTTGGTCTCCGTCTTGATGTTCCATCCCCGCTTATCCGGCCACGCATGCATTGATCGGCGCTCGAGATGAGGCGTGTGAAGCCGACGCGGGCTGGAGCCGAGGGTCCTCCTGAGCGGCTCCGTCAGGGGCACCGCCAGGCCCGGGCGTAGCTTCGCTCCGTGGGAAAGGGGGAACGCGTTTGCCGGGAATAGAACAATAACGGCACTGATGCAAGCGCCTCGTCATTTTTCCCTCTGTGGCCATATTTCATTTAAAAGTCTCATTATCACGGCGCGGTGCTCGAAATGACCTCAGATCTGGAAGAAAAGAGGAAGCGCTTTTAATTTGGGTGGGGAAAATGAGTTCACTTTTTATCTTTTATTGACATTTCATAGGTATACAATTAGAATAAGATTTAGATGAGAAGTTTCTGGTTTTACATTCCCCGTTTTATTATTATGTGATTATAATGGCAGCACAGTGGTCGACTGGCTAGAGCAGGGGTGTCAAACTTATTTTTATCGCGGGCCACATTGTAGTTACACTTTCTGTCAGAGGAAACCATGAAAATCTTTAATTGACCCATCATAAAATTTACACATTAAATTGATCGACTAGGGCAGCATGGTGGAGAAGCTGGTTGGCCTCTCAGTTCTGAGGTCCCGGGCTCAAACCCGGACCCGCCTGTGTGGAGTTTGCATGTTCTCCCCGTGCCTGCGTGGGTTTGCTCCGGGCACTCCGGTTTCCTCCCACATCCCAAAAACATGCAACATTAATTGGACGCTCTAAATTGCCCCTAGGTGGGATTGTTGGTGCGATTGGTTGTTTGTCTGTAGGTGCCCTGGGATTGGCTGGTGACCGGTCCAGGGTGTACCCCGCCTCCTACACAAAACAAAAACTATGGTCAGTTGAAGCACCTGATTTGTCAATAGGCGTGAATGTGAACGGTTGTTTATTTCCATGCGGCCTGTGATCGGCGGGCGACCAGTTGAGGGTGTAGCCCGCCTCATAAAATGGATGAATGGGTGGATGTTTCTTTTCTTCTTCCTTTCTGAAAAATCCTTATGTATCACCAACATGCCAGACCCATGGGCACTTTATTAGGTACACAATCCAATGTGATGCAAAACTTCTGCCTTTGCAAAGTTAATAACAATTACTTTAGGTTTGCGTTCATTTCCAAATGTTTTTTTTTTCTTTTCTGATGGTTTGCAAACGTTTTGAGTATTTCGGTCACCAAGAGAGCGGCAGCAAACAACTCATTATGATGCCGTGTTTTGAGTTCCCTTTTTTTTTCTTCTTCTTTTTCAATTTAATGCTACTGGTTTTCTCGTCAACGCTTGCCCTAAAAGTGCATCTTCTCCACACTAACCACAACCTGCAGCCCTAAGTGACTTTTCATGTTGCTCCTCACTTGGCCTGCACGCTCCTCCTGAGAGTCTCAGCCAGGATTCTTATAGACGGGAGGGGGGCAGGGGGGTGGATAGCGGTCAGAAAAAAAAACATATACACAGACCTTAACGCATAAAAACACATAACTTCACTTAAACACACACAAAAAGGGAAAAGCTATGAGAAAAGCAATAGTTGAAGACATCAATCGAACACACTCCACATTTGAGCGTCAAATTGTACAGCGACCCACACAGTCCAGCTTAAAGCCCAAGTGTCATGCCTATAAACGTTCTAAAATAGATATTGTAATGAAAAAAACATGTAACATTATTCACTTCAATGTCTATACGGAAAAAATAAATATGAGCAGAGAGCGCGTCATCCACGCGCAAAATTGCGGAAGTGTCACTCGACATTCAAGCGGTAGCCATATTGGCTGCGTCGGTGACGTCTCCCCGGATATTCGCCATTGAAAACACCCTGCGGCCCCTCCTGTGGGACACCCCGCTTCTGACACGGAAACTCATCTCACAATCGAGTAAAGTGACCGGGGCAATATAACCCTATTGTTTCTATCCATATTTAGATGATATGCGGATCACGGCCAAACCGCATTCGGCCAAACCGCCTCGCCGCCCGATCCACCTCCGCGGTGGTGATAAAAACAATGCCGCCTGTGAGCGATGACGAAAACAAACAGCCCGATCCACCTCCGCAGCCGAGATGAGCCACTGCAGCCCGGCGCCGCGACGAGTCACATCCCAAAAACTTGCAACATTGATTGGACACTCAAAATTGTCCCAAGGTGTGATTGTGAGTGCGACTGTTGTCTGTCTCGATATGTGCCCTGTCACTGGCTGGCAACCAGTTCAAGGTGTACCCCGAATCCTGCCCGTTGACAGCTGGGATAGGCTCCGGCACTCCCCGCGACCCGAGTGAGGATATGCGGCAAAAAAAATGGATGGATGGATGTCTATAAAAACAAAAAGTCAGCCATTTTGGTTTAAAGCAGACGGTCTTTGACAAACTCCTCCTTAGTTTGTATTGTTTTAACTTCTAAATTGATTATGCAATATTTCAAATGAGTTATGTTCCATTTGAATTCATGTACAGCACTTTGTTTCAGCGGTGGTTATTTTTAAAGCGCTAGATAAAGAAAATTGAGTGGCGTATGCTGCTTAATGTGGACAGAGCATGGTGTCAAGTTTCACGATCACTTTGAGGATTCACCACGAGAAAAAAAAGCACCCAGCTTTAATTATTATTATTATTTTCATTTCCTGCATTGCTCGTCGTCAGCAGTGCGAATGAGGTTTAATTAAGTGTGTGCCTGCAGGTCTTTGCCTTTCTATGCCAGTGTGTAAAGTAGGCCAGTCTATAAGGTTGCTAATTAGGATGCGGCAGGCCGCTCTGTCCACTGGATCCCGCAGACCAGATGGAGGACTGGGTTCACCAACAGAAACGCGTTTGTTTGCCAGTCGAGGTTTTCGCGCGTTGGTCTCGACGCTCACCGCCCCGCGACGTGACCGAACTGTAACGTGTACAGGAATGCGCACGCTTTAGCGAGCTTTGCGCACACACACACAAAGTGCAAAGTGAGAGCGCTTTTCACGTCGACTTGACGTGTCGCCATGGCGCCCGGCTCCCGTTGGGACACCTGTGTCGCTGTGGGTTGCTATGGCAACGCATCCCACTCTGTCAATCATGCGCACACACACACACAAGCGTTTGGAGCAAATTAAAATGGTTTTCAATCCCTGCAACCTGACCCGCATATAAGCGGAAGAAAATGGGGAGAAAGACGGATGGAGACAAAATGACATTTCGACCCAAAAATTATTCTGTAGTAATGCCGCATGACTTTTATATTGTTTTTGGCATATTCCACTGATGAACCAAACTAAATAATAGTGGTACCTTGAGATATCATGTTAGGTTCAAGTCCCCCCTCCACACCCCACCCAATTAATGTGATTTTTTTTTCAAGCAAAACAGCATTCTTTTATAGTTTGCATTATTAAAACATATTGATGACATAATTCAATACAATGTAAGGAAAACTTTTTGCATCATGACAAATTTATGTTGATTGTGGTGCTCCTTCTGTTATGTGCATCCTGGCCACCTGGGGGCAGTATAATACAAGCTGGTGTACAGCGCATTCTCGCGTTTGGCACTCATAGATTCACGTAGTTGCAGTTTTTTTCCAATTACATTTTTTTTTCATTACAAATTTTTTACATTTTTTTTTTTGAAGGTGGTGAACCTTACCTTAAACGCTGATTGGCAGGATATCCTGGGTTCTTCCTAAAATTTTCAGGTTTAAAAAAAAAACAAACTTTTTTTTTTTTTTCAAAAATATATTTCAATGCAATCACAATATAATCGCTGCAATTCATATGCTGATTTTGGCGATTCGTGGTACGGCCCAGTCCCTTCCCCCTGCGTATAGAGCTCGTCGACCTACGTCATAAAATCACCTGACTTTTGTTTATCTCGCCACATTGGTCTGGCAAAGAATTGTTCAAGGCTAAGTCGGTCGGAGACGACACAGAAATATGTCTTATAGCACGACGCGGAGTCTTTTCCGATACCGTTAGACATTTAGAAGGTGAAAATGAAGGAATGTATGTGGAAAAATTAGATAAACTCGGCAAAGAGGACCCGTATTTAATGCCGAAGTCAATGTTTTCACCAATAAGAATAAGATCCATATTTTCTGGTCTTTTCAGCTGGTATTCCATAGAATGGTCTCTTTGAATATCTGTCTCATTTGTTGTGACTTCCAACAGCACAACAGGTCTCAGATATTGTAAATATTTTCCTCTGCTTCAACGTCTCCCACAATGTCGAGCAGCTCTGATTGAGCGGCAATATGGCGCTGTGAAAATGGTGGCTATTCTCAAACACACAACCACATAAGGGATGCAACTCTAAATCCCGACTTGCTTTACTTGACCTACTGTAAAAAAAAACATAAAAAACGTTCAGTTAAAAGTGTGCGGCAAAGTGAGGGCACGGAAGATGAACCCAATATGGCGGAGATTCACTGTAATAATAAACACAGTGATGGCTGCTGTTTGGCGTTAACTTGCTTCCTTTCTTGTGTATCTTTCATTTATTTCCTTCCCGTCATTCCGTCACCCGTCTTCCACCTCCCACCTCCTCCAGCGGCATCTTGTTTTCCTTCCCTTTGCTAATTGACGCTCCTCCGGCGAGACGGCATGCAGGAGCTACTTTCCTCTGTCTATTTCTACCGCGTCTTCATGCCGAATAACATCAAGTAGCAGTCGGATCGCGTCTGCTTCCTCCTGCGTGGTGAAAGGCTGCCGGTGTGACACAAACATGAGCACACAAACATGTACACACTGATGTTAAAAGACTTTTTCACAGCTTTCACCTTCCACGCTTATTTGGCTTGAGTTGTTGTGAAGGTTTGTCAAGACGAACTTCAACAACAGTGTTTAGACTCCAGCAGGACATTTTTTGTGCATGTTTATTGTCAGAAGTTGTGAAAGGCAGGGGAGTATCTGAAGATTGAACACAATGAGATAAAAAACAGAATTAGACCCATCGCAACGCCGACATGGAATCCACGCAAAACTGACGTAGCGCGGGAACGGCACAGAATCAACACGTAACCAAGGGAGAACAATGCAGAACGGATATTAAATCAACAGTCGACAAACGTGAATGGCATGAAAACAACACAGAAGCAACTTAGAACTACAAACAAATCAACACAGAACCCACACGGCTACAACACAGAACCAACATAGAACCGTCACACAGATGAGCACCAAACATCGAACCAACAATGACGTAGCCTACAATTGCTACAGAACCAGCAGATCAACACAGAACCTAGACGGAGCTGTCACGGAGCCAACATAGATTGAAAACAGAACCAAAACGGGACACGGAGACAATACATAACCCACAGACCATCACAGAACTATCATGGAACCAACTTGACAATACAGTACCAAAATAGACCCATCACAGGACTCGCACGCAGTATAGAACCAACTTGTAGGATATCTACAAAGCAAACCAAACAAAAACAGCTACAGATCCAACATAAACACACAAACAGTAGGAGAGGAGTAACAGAACCATCACAAAACCCACCCATCCATCCATCCATCCATTATCTACTGCTTTTCCGAGTCGGGTCGCGGGGGAAGTAGTTCCAGCAGGGATACCCAGACTTCCCTTTCCCCAGCCACTTCATCCAGAGGGATCCCGAGGCGTTCCCAAGCCAGCCGAGAGACATAGTCTCTCCGGCGTGTCCTGGGTCGTCCTCGGGGTCTCTTTCCAGTGGGACATGCCCCGAACACCTCACCGGGGAGGTGTCCGGGAGACATCCGAATCAGATGCCACAGCCACCTCATCTGGTTCCTCGCAATCCGCAGGAGTAGCGGCTCGACACTGAGCCCCTCCCTGATGACTGACATTCTCACCCCATCTCTAAGGGAGAGACCGGACGCCCTGCGGAGGAAACTCATTTCGGCCGCTTGTATCCGGGATGTTGTTCTTTCGGTCACGACCCACAGCTCATGCCCATAAGTGAGGGTAGGAACGTAGATCGACTGGTAAATTGAGAGCTTCGCCTTTTCGACTTAGCTCCCTCTTTACCACAAATGCGCATCATTGCAGACGCTGCACCGATCCGTCTGTCGATCTCCCGCTCCATTCTTCCCTCACTCGTGAACAAGACCCTGAGATACTTGAACTCCTCCACTTGGGGAAGGATCTCATCCCCGACCCGAAGAGGGCCCGGCATGAGTAAGAAATTACTTATGTCGCTCTAAGTTATAATAATTTTCAGTGTTCTTGACTGAGTTTGCTGGCTGAAGATGACACGGAGTTGTTGTTTTCCCATCTTTTTGACAAATCACAAATCAAATCCTAAAACCAACTTGGAACAATTAAGGAACCAACATAGAACCCACACAGAACCAACCTCGGACCATCAAGAAAAAAAAGCCAACAACATAGCACAAAGCGAATCAACACAGGAGCAATATCGGACCACCGTAGCGAAATAAAGTTATCCACGTCTTAGTCATGTCCCGCTCAGTCAGTTGAAGGCGTGGCTAATGAGGAGTGCATTATGGGAAGTCAGCTCGCATTCAAGTCCGGCACCGAGACTCATCCGTACCGATGTTCACTGAGCCTCAAAGATTTAACGGGCCACGGAAGCGGCCCCGCGGGCATCCTGGACCTCGCCAAACTCGTATTCATGAGCTCCTCGGCGTGTGGAGGCAATTTTCACTTCCCGCCGTCACCTCGCCGCATGAAAAATGCAGCGGACGCAAAAGTGTGACAAAAGAGCGACGGAAGGCGACCCGCGTCCTTCGCGATCCTCACGACGGCGCTCCTTTCGTGTCGGACATGCGTCAAGTTAACACGCGTGAACACGCTAACGTGTGCGTCCCCGCGGTCGGCGCTCGCCTTCGTGAACATTGCGTCTTCGTCTTCCCGTACGCTCCAGCAAAGCCGACTTGGGCGCGGTTTGGTTTGGCTTTGTCGCGGCGACCGGGTTGAGTGGCGCTTGGCTAGTGCGAGGAGATGATGTTTTCAAATCAAAACATGGTCAGGAGCAAAGGATCTTTATCTTGTTTTAGTCCTTTTTGTTTAACTCCTGATACTGTTGATTTTTAAGACCAGGAGACATTTTGTTCAACCGACACTTGTTCAACTCCTTCCCTTTTTCTCCCAACTGTCTCCTCAGCTTCCTCCTCCTCTTCTCCTTCCCATCGTTCTCCGCTATTCATCTTCCTTCTTCCCATCTTTACTCCTTCTTTTCTTCCTCTCTGCTTCTTTCCCCCCTTTACTCCTCTTTGTTCTCCTGCTATCCTTTAAACCTTCTCCTGTACCTGCTTGTTACTTTTTCCTCGATACCTCCATCTTTACAGGACTCCTTCCTTCAACTTTTACTTCTTTGCTTTCTTCACTTACGGAACCCCCCCATGAACCTATTTTTCCCCTTCTTCTCCTCCCACTAGAACAGCTGAACTTAATTTGGCGCTCAGCAGAGACACTTTTAAATGGTCCCGCGTCCGGGCAAGGGAAACCAAGATCCAAATACTCATCATAGGGGTTTTGGAGTTGTAGTTTGTCTGGTCCCTCACCTAGGACCGTTTTGCCACGGGTGACCCTACCAGGGGCATGAAGCCTCAGACAACTTAGCTCCTAGGATCATCAGGACACACAAACCCCAACACCACGATAAGATGACAGCTCGGAAAAGGGCGGCGTGTCCTCTCCGGGTCGGGGATGAGATCCTTCCCCAAGTGGAGGAGTTCAAGTATCTCGGGGTCTTGTTCACGAGTGAGGGAAGAATGGAGCGGGAGATCGACAGACTGATCAGTGCAGCGTCTGCCGTGATGCGGACTTTGTATCGGTCCGTTGTGGTTAAGGGGGAGCTCAGTCGAAAGGGAAGCTCTCAATTTACCGGTCGATCTATGTTCCTACCCTCACTTATGGGCATGAGCTGTGGGTTGTAACCGAAAGAGCAAGATCCCGGATAAAAGCTGTCGAAATGAGTTTCCTCAGCAGGGTGTCCGGGCTCTCCCTTAGAGATGGGGTGAGAAGCTCAGTCATACAGGAGGGGCTCAGTGTCGAGCCGCTTCTCCTCCGCATTGAGAGGAGCCAGATGAGGCGGTTGGGGCATCTGATTTAGATGCCTCCCGGAAACGCCTCCCTGGTGAGGTGTTCTGGGCATGTCGCACCGAAAAGAGACCCCGGGGACGATCCAGGACAGGCTGGAGATACTCTGTCTCTAGACTGGCTTGGGAATGCCTCAGAATCCCTCCGGAAGAGGTGGAAGAAGTGGCTGGGGAAAGGGAAGTCTGGGTATTCTTCTTGAAGCTACTTCCCTTGCAACCCGACCTGGAAAAGCGGTAGAAAATGGATGGATGGATGTTACATTCTCAACAGCGACAATTACAGTTTAATGAGGGTGTCTGTACTTATGCAACCACATTTTTTACTTCTTCAATCAAAAATTTTTTTTGTGTTGAGTTTTACAGATAGGTCACACTAATGGTGGAACATATTTTGAAAAGATTTATCATCCTGGCATTTGAAGAGGGATGCGTACATTTCACATATTTACAAGACTACAAAAAATATCCATCGTAGCTCTTGATTTGTTCTCGCCTACTCATATGTGGTGGGTGGAGCTAACTTATAAACATCGGAGTGAGGGGAAAAATATCATGGTGGTTGCGTACAAAGAAATAAGATTTACCCCTTTGCAACTTCTCTTTTTTTCCTTTTTCTTCCCCCTTTCTCCTCCTCAAACCCCCACCATTCATCTTTCGCTCCACTTTCTCCTTCACTTGCTTATTTCCGCTCACCCTCACTCCTCTTGCTCCTTCCGTACTCCTTCACTCCCCATCTCTTCCCCTTCAAATGACTCCCCTTTACCCCCTTGCCCTTCTTCTCTCTTCACCCCCTTCAGCTCCTTCTTCTCCTCCTCACAGCCCCTCAATCCATCCTCCTCCACACCTCCTCCCTCCTCGCCGTCCCGCTGTTCCGTCAGGCCGCGTTGATGTTGATTGCGCTAATGGGCCGCGTTCCATTTGGCCGCTGGAGGGCCGCAGCATATGTAAAACAAGCCACTTTAAAATAGACGCCATTATTCTGCATTTAACCAGCCAGGGGTGACGAGCGTCCGTACAAAAGGAGGACGTGAGGGAGACATCGTCATCTACACCTCCTCGTCCTCCTCTCGACTGAAAAAAAGTGAAACGAATGTCATTAATTGAAAGTGCGATTTGACGCGGGTTTCATGGGAAATTGTGGTTTCTTGTTCAAACCTGTTCTGTTCACTTTGCCTGGATGCAAACTTCTTACCCCTCATACCCAAACAAAGGTACTTCAATTGCATTTATATCATGGTTCAATAAATCTAATGTGGAAATTTATTTTAAAGTCATTGTCAAGGCAAAATAAGTGTCTTTTGAAATAAATAGAGCTCGTGCACGTGACGTCACCATTTTCACGCCGCCATATTGCCGGTCAAACAGAGCTGCTCGACATTGTGGGAGACATTGAACCGGAGGAGAATATTCACAATACTCGAGACCTGTTGGGCCGTTGGTTGTCACAACAGACGTCACAGATATTCAACGTGATAATTCTATGGAATACCACCTGAAAGGATCAGAAAATATGGATGGATTTTGCCAATTAAACACGATGGATGGTGCCTAACTAAAATACGCACACGCCTGTGTAGCGATCGCTTCATTTCAGCTAGGAATTATTCTTCTCAATATAAAGTTATCAAGAAGTATTTATAATGCCAAGTTGGCTCATTTGAGAACAATGCGTATTAAAAAAAAAAAACTGTCGCAGAGGTTTACGAAGGTTAAGTGTGGCCGCCACCGCTTCCGTGTATGTTCCGTCCTCTTTTTATTTTTTCAATCATAGTTAATTAATGCAAGTTTGTGTAAAACCAGGGGTCATTTATTTAAATATTGGCATTTGCATTGAAACCTACCGGAAAAGATCGGTGGACTCCGCCAAAAGTTAATATGTGGCCGAACACGCTTCCGTGTTCACGTGGCGTCAACCCGTCACTATGTGGGATTTATTCCTGATTGAAAACAGATCCAGCAACAAAGTATTTGGATACATCCCGACTTTTCTAAGCTTTCAAACTCTTCCGTGTAAATCTTGACAACTTCCTCACCAGATCCATGTGTAGATCTAGTTGTTGTCCAAGAGAAGCGGAAGCAAATTAACTATTTAATTAATTTAATTAAATTAACGAAAACATTGACTTCGGCATTACATACGGGTCCTCTATGCCGAGTTCATCTAATTTTTCCCACGTAGCTTTGTTTATTTTCACCTTCTAAATGTCTAACGGGATGGGACAAGACTCTGCGCGTCGTGCTACAAGACAATATTTCCGGGTCGTCTCCAACCGGCTTGTTAGACCGGCAATATGGCGACGAAAGCAAAAGTCCTGTGATTTTATGACGTGGGAGCACGAGCTCTATAGACCACAGGAAAAAGTGCTGTTTACAACCCTGCCAAATATGAAGGAGTAAAAACAAAGGCAAGTGTGACAAATGAGACTTAAAAATTGCGGAAAAATGAAGCTGCTTTCAAATGCTGTGGGTATGTCGGCGGGTCACTCACAATACATAACAGACATTTAGTAAAAAAAAAAAAAATCCCAATCGTTCAAAAAAAGGAAGGAAAAAGAAGGACAGAGGAGATCAGAAGGGAAGAAAGGAATCAAAATAAGCAAATTAGAAGTAAGTGGTTGCTCGTACGTCTGCGTCACAGTTCGAGGCTTCCATTTTGGCTTGGGACGCCAGAGAAAGGAAAAATTAAGGACAGAATTCGGGTAAGAAGGGAAGAGAAGAATCTAGAAAAGGAGAAGGAAAAGAAGTTAGAAGGGACAGAAGGAAAGCGCTTCCAGCATGTTACATTTTTACTCTTTGTTAATGCAATTTTTGCTGCAAAGGTAAAAGTAATAGGTTTGAATAGGATAAAAATCATATCCGCTAGCTGTAACAAATTACTCGTGTTGGTCTAAAGCACAGGTGTCAAACTCAAGGCCCGCCGCATGGTTTTATGTGGCCCTCGAAGGCAAATCATCTGTATCAACTACCATGATATTTGGTAAAACATGATCAAAATTTCAAATATTCATGTCATATAAATGATAACGTGTTATTGCAAGCATTTTTGTGTTATCGAACATCAGTAGTTGAAAAACCCATTACCCTTGATTTATGATTACAAAAGGAGTTAATGAATTTCATGTGTAAATATATTGAGGTGGCTAAAAATGTTCATAACGGCCCTCCGAGGGAAACCTACAATTGTGGCCCGGGAGAAAAATTAGTTTGACAACCCTGGTCTAAAGTTGAATAATTTTCAGTGTTCCTCTGACACAGTTTGTTGGCTGAAGTTGACACGGAGTTGTTCTTTTCCCGTCTTTTTGACAAATCCCTCCTTGGGATAAAAAACAAAAAAACACACGACCCAGAGTCTCAAAACAAAACCTGTCTTTTTTTTTTTTTTTTTGGCAAAGTCATAAAAAAAAAGTTTGTGTTGTCTTGCCGGGGAACAGGATGCAGATAAAAGGCGCGATAGGAGCTCGTTGACTAATGTCAGCGCGTCCCCTCGGGGCCCGCGGAGACACCCGCTTTCATGACACCAACTGAAGATCGTGCAGCGCTAGCTAGTTGAGCTACAAAGCGAGGAGACGACAACGCATTCGCAGCTAACGACGCCAAAAAAAAAAAAAAAAAAACAAGGAAAACTGCAGCTAAAACATACAAAACAACACTTTGTCTAGTTGACGGCACGAAATGACTAAATGCGGTGTTAGCAAATGGCTAAAGTCTTTCATGTAAAAATGAACCAAAAATGTGGCATTATACTGATATCAAAGAGTTATCTTGTTCTATTTTACTTCCAGCACATAAAGTTGTGTACACTTCACAAAAAGCTAACATGGCGCTGTTGTTTACGTAAAAGTAACCAAGCCTATGCGCAAACAAAAGTGACAAAAACTAAAGCGTTAGCAAATAGCTTACAAAATGGATGCTAGCAAAAAGTAAAAAAAACTGTGACTTTATCCAGCTCTGCACCAAAATAAAGATTCTGAATCATTTGTCTTAATATTAGTACACTTGAGTGTGCAGTCGTGTGATTGGCTCCAACGGCCTCACAGTTATAGCGCCACCTGTTGCTCGGGCTTGAAACCGAGTCTCTGTCTTTTCTCCCGCAGGTGACGAGTGGTACCTGTGCCGGTTGACCCTGAGCTCCCTCAGTCAGGGCCAACTGCAGTGGACCATGTTCCCGGCCCCCTTCCTGGCAGCCGTGGGTCCCGACGCTGCCCCCGGGTCCGTGATCTACCGCCTGTCGTCGCGGCAACGCGACGGCACGCTCGGACAACCGCAGTTCCTCCTGTTAGACGGTAAACATTTGACTTTGACTCAAAATCAAATGTTTATGAGTTGATAATTTTGTTATTGTCATCTTTATTGAGGTTTGTATGTATTAGCGCAACGGTTTTGGGTATTTTTTTTTGCCCTTGGGCCCATTTGTGCCTCACTGGTGCAAAAGGCTGCTAAGCTAACAAGGCGAGGCAATTTAGAATATATTTTAAATTTAATGTCTATAAATGATCATATTAGAGCATAGCTTAGTAGACTTAGTGTTAGCATGACATTATATCCTGATGTATTTTGATGTTTTATATGTAAATGTGGTCGTTTATATCTATCCCTATGCACACATGACATGGATACATTCAAAGAAAAAATGTATATGTATTACCTGTCATGTGAATTTGCATGTGACAAACCTGCTTTGGCTCGGAGGACCGCTGATTTACAAATCTCAATAAAAAGTGACTTGTTGAATTTCAATTAGCGTCAAAAAGCAGGAGATGGAGAAGGAAAAAAAGATCACTGTTAAATGTCCCCCCCCCTTCACCCCCCAATGCTAAATGCTCCCCCGGGGGTTCAAGAAAGCTCCCACGTTGGGGAATAATAGGAGCATTTCCGGAGAGGCGGCACAGTGGGTGGATGAGCGCCAGTGGCTGTGGATTTTTTTTTTTTTTTGCATTTTTATATATATTTTTGTTGAGTGAAAGAAGATATTTTAAGAGTTGATTATTTTTTTTATTGCTTCCCTTTGGCGTAATATGAATACACGTGTACTTGGAAATAATTTACTTATTTTCATATGTTGCCAATATGGACCGAAATGAGATTAGGTCCCACTTCATACTATTCTATTTATACGTTCCCCACTTGAGATCCAATGCAAAAATTGTCCACGACAAACGTATCGTAATTTCCGGCCTACAGAGTGCACCTGATTATCAGCCTCACCCAGTACATTTGTAAAGGAAATACCATTTGGTACATACATAAGTTGCACCTGTGTAAAAGACGCAAATGCCCACATTGAAACCCACATTGAAAGATGAGAAATTTATTAAGAAAGATGGTAAACAAACTTTTAAGTGTTAATACTTTAGCTTAGCTTAACATAGCAACAACACGATAGCATGAACAGGAATGGTTAAAAAAAAACAACATACTGGTAAATAAGAAAAAAAAACAGCCACGGCAGCTACACAGTAGCAACATGATAGCACAGCACTAACAGCCGGTTAAAAAAAAAACCCATACCTAAATCTCTGAGATGTGGCAGTAACACAGCAGAAACACGCTAACGCTGGTGCGGCGCTAACGCTGGTGCGGCGCTAAAATTGGCGCGGTGCTAATGCTAGCATGGCCCTAACAGGGCCGGTTAAAAAAGAACATACCGGTAAAAATCACTGAGATGCGGCAGTAACACAGCAGCAACATGCTAGCACAGCGCTAACAGGGCCGGTTAAAAAATAAAACATACCGGTAAAAATAAATGAGACACTCCAGTAACATAACAGCAACAGGCTAGCACAGCGCAAACAGAGCCGGTTAAAAAAAAAACATACCAGTAAAAGTCACTTCCTCGGCACATATATTCCACTGGTCTCACACTTACCTTTTCCGCTCGAGTGCCCCCTTGCGGCCGTCAGAAAAAAATGCACAAATTAGCTGCATCACCGCATAAACCGCAGGGTTGAAAGCGTATGGAAAAAAGTCGTGGCCTATAAGCCGGAAATTATGGTCATAATGCTCACTTTTCAGTTTACAGTATGAACTTAAAGGCCAAAATATTAGGAACGACTCACAGCGTGACAGAATAATTTCATAATGGCAATACTACAAAAAAAAACTATACAGTACAATCAAGGAATCTAAAAAAAAACTAAAAATTTTTTTACCTGTTGTCAGGAGTATGTTTCTAATTGAGTATATGGTTGTATTTTTTTCTACTGCGTTACTTTTGGAGTGGCTTTGTTGGGCCCGCCTGAAGTATATCACAGGGATGCACACGCTTGAGAAACTTGCAGAGCGCTTCGGTATTGTTCACGGAAAAAGTGGCCCACCGCCGTGACCAAGCGTCAGCGTAGTGAGAGAATGATATGATTGACAGGTGGGCTGCAGCTGCGACCAGTCGAGGCCCCCTGGTCAACAGCTGAGGATCCTTCTTCCTCTTCTCCATCTTCATCTCTCCTCTCCCGCGGGCTCTTTCCAAAACTTGCCGATGAACTCATGCTAAAAAAAAAAAAAATGAACCATTTCGTACAAAAATCATACTAGATACTGTAATTTGAATATAACACTCATTCTTGCTCATTATTTGGAAAATACTTCATTTTCTTTATTTATAAGTTATAGTAATAAAGAAATTTGGTTTGAAATAAAGAGATGTGACATTCAAAATATGGTACAGTAATAATACTGTATTCCATATAATTATTTAGTTTATTTTACTGATTATAAAGAAAGCGATTGCAATCAAATTTATAATGTACTTGTGAAGCAGTAATAATAATAATAATAATAATAGCGAAATAGAAAGTACCGAAAGTACTAGAGAAATCCTTAATTGTCAACAAACGGACTAGCTAATGTTTAAAGAATATACAGTAGGCACACACACGGTTACTTATACTTATTTACAGATTCAATATTTATTTCGCAATTTGCCCATTATTTATTTTATTTTTTATTTAATTTTAAATATATGAATGTGATTACTACTTATTTCTTATTCATTTTATTTTATATATATTTTTAACATATTTTTCATTATTTTATTTTTCATTTTCAATGTATTTAATTTTATATTTTTAGAGCATTCCAAATATTTTATTGGGAGGTTCAATTTATTTTATTGAATTGACTTTTTAATTATGTTTTCATTTATTTATCTATTTTTCTTTTCTTTTTATCATTTTATTTTGACTTATTTTTCCAAAGTCCTGATTGTTTGAACTGTTTTTGAACAAACGCAAATTGATAGAAAACAGTGGCTAACAAGAAACGATAAATCATACAGCATAACTTTCTTTCTATGGGTGTCAGGTGGCGAGGACTGCTTCGAGGTGGACCGGCGTTCCGGCGATGTCAGGACCACGGGGCGCCCCCTGACCCCCAGCCACGAGTACCACCTGCGGGTCCAGGCCGTGGACGCGGACGGGCGCAAAGGTCCGCCGGCCACCGTGTCGGTTCTCGCCGGCTACCGCCCGCCGCAGTTCACTAACGCCACCTACGAGCTCAGCGTGCCCGAGAACGTGGCCGTGGGACAGCCGTGAGTAACAATCAGGAGTTTTGATGACTACAGTACCCACAATGCATCGGGCAGGAGGTGGGCTACAACCGGAACTGGTTGCCAGCCAATCGCAGAGCACAATAGAAACAAACAAGCGTTCGCACTCACAATCACACTTGAGGGCGATTTAGAGTCCCGGAGAAAAGCCACGCAGGCACGGGGAGAACATGCAAACTCCACACAGGCGGGTCCGGGATTTGAACTCCGGTCTTCATAACTGCGAGCCAGAAGATGCCCCGAAAAATGGCTGTATAAAACCTTTTCTCAATGACCAACGAATTGTGGGACTTGGTATTTGCTGCGCACGTGTTATACACATGTTATATGTTGTGTGGTGATAGAACGCCCCCCCCCCCCGTGGAAGGTGACGAAAGACGGAGGAAGGAGAGAGTGAAGGATTGGGGGGGTGTGAGAGGATGAGGAGGAGAAAGATGGAGGTTGGGGGGGGGGATAAAGGATGAAGAGGACCCAGATGCAAGAGTGTGCGTGGCCCCCGAGGCTGAGAGTTTGAAAGTGTGGCAAATTCAAATATTTATTAAAAGCGAGGTCTGGATAAACATGAAGGGATGAGCGTGTGTGTGTAAGTGTGTGTTTGCATGGATGCGCGCACTTGTGTGTGTCCCTTTGGGCTTCTGGCGCAAAGCACATTGTGTTAATAATATCCAAGTGTCCATGCCACCCTGTGAGTAGTGTGTTTGGGGGGCATGTTCGTGTGTGTGTGTGGTGTATCCATTTAAGCGCATTTGATGTGTCGCTAGTTTGTCGTTCAGTTTTCGTTTTCAAGAAGACGTTTGAGCCTTGGTCGTTCGTTATCTCTAAAGAACTACGTTTCCCATGATGCCTCGCGAGCAAAGCCATCGACAAGGCTGTATTGTCGAGTGGGTGATGTCATTTTGATTTTGAACAATTTTCTGTAGGGGGTGGCACGGTGGACCAGCTGGTAAAGCGTTGGCATCACAGTTCTGAGGTCCCGGGGTTCGATCCCGGACCCTGCCTGTGTGGAGTTTGCATGTTCTCCCCGTGCCTGCGTGGCTTTTCTCCGGGCATTCCGGTTTCCTCCCACATCCCAAAAATATGCGACATTAATCGGACACCCTAAATTGCCCCTAGGTGTGATTGTGAGTGCGGGTGTTTGTCTCGATGTGCCCTGGGATTGGCTTGCAACCAGTTCAGGGTATACCCCGCCTCCAGCCCGTTGACAGCTGGGATAGGCGCCGGCACTCTCCGCGACCCTCGTGAGGATAGGCGGCTAAGAAAATGGATGGATATAAAAAAACGTGCCTTGCGACTGACTGCCGACCAGTTCAAGGTGTAGTCTGCCTTTTGCCCAATGTTATCGGGGATAAGCTCCAGCCCTTGTGAGGATAAGCGGCTTGGAAATTAGACATAGACATATAAAACATATATATATATATATATATATAATATATATATATATATATATATAAAATGGAAAAACACATGTGAAATAATTTTAGCACACATTTTAAACACCAAAACATTCAACCGAGCAATCACGTCTGCTAACGAAAGTCTATTAGCTTAATGCTAACATGTAATATGAAATGCAATTGATGTGCTCATAGAAATTAGCTTGGCGGCCGAGCCGGGTGGAAAACTCCCATCTCCGACACTCTCACTTTTCAGGAAATCCTCAAAAGGCGAACTTTGAACGCTGCGTCGTCAAGGAGGGCGAGCCATTTTTAATGTTTTTAATTGTTCAATAATTTATTTATTATCAACCTTCAGAAAACTGCTGCTTTACACACATAGAGCAGCGACGCATAGAACAATACGCACATGCAAGTATTCTTTCCACCGCCCGGCAACACTGAGTCGTCTCCCCGATTTTGTCGCACGCAGCGTGGGCGCGGTCCAGGCCGTGTCCTTCCAGGGGAAGACGCTGGCCTACATGCTGCAGTCGAACTCCGGCAACCTGTTCAACGTCAACCAGGAGAGCGGCGCCCTCAGCCTCACTCGCGCCGTGGACTACGAGAGCGGACACAACGTGCACACGCTGCAGGTTCGGGCGTCCGAGCCCGACACCGGCCTCAGCGGCGTGAGCGAGGTACGGAAAACGAAAAGAAAAAAAAAAAACGCAAGTGACGGACCACTTCGTTAGGAATGATATCAAGCATTTTATAATGAGACATATTTTGCTGATATATGACACGTACTGCCGCAAAAAAAAAAAAAAAACAGTCAGCAGTGTTATTTTTTTCCGTCTTGAGTGAAAACGAACTTCCAAGTGCAGCTGCTGAATCAGACTTTGTGATGCAACTCTTCAATTTGCTGCTCGTGCCGCACATGCCGCCGCCATTGCCCTCGTTTCCATCCGCGACTTGATGAAAAGTCAGCACATCAAAGCTGCGTTCACAAGCTCGGTGATCAGACGCCCCTGCCGTCGCATCAGCACTTATAAAGCCACGCGTGCACACTCTTATACACACATTTGTGTATTTATGAAAAAACGTAGCTGACACCTCTTGAGAAGCTCTGAAGATTTCGTAGCTGTTTGTATTAACACACACACACACCTGGAGGAGTCCATTATCACCTCCCCTGCTGTCCAAATGTTGGTAAGTGCTTTAAAATGGCCCCTGAAGGCTGAGCCGCTCTATTAGCTCGGCTGGCTCGTCCACTCCGAGGGTGTGTGTCGCGTACACCACTTCCTCTTCACTAACATTGTTCATAGCGCACCTCATCGTAGACTCTATCGGCCTTCAGCCCCAAAGGACATTTCGGATGAAACGTCACCCGGGACGCAACCACTGGAACGCGAATCAAAGACAGCGTCTTCACATTACGTCTGAATCCACATTATCTTGGCAAGATGTGATACGACTCTACATCCACGCACGCCGTTCACATGCCATGATGTTAAGATTTGTTTTGGAAAAGTTGTGAAAAGTGTATTTAACAGTGAGGAGGCAAAGAAGGTCCCCGACTAAGCTCTTACGTACTAGTCGCTGTTTCCACAAAGCAAAGCAAATACTGTATCCGGTGTGTGTCTTCAAGTTGCAGGTATTTCAAGGTTTAGACTGATCATAACATCTATGCTAATTTATATTAGCCCCTCGATGGCATTTTGCGATATATGTTAGCACTAAGCTACCTGACTATTTCTTGCCAAAATGATGCGGATTAGTTGCGAATTTCCGTTAGCCCGTCTATGGTATTTCGCGATATGTGAGCACTAAGCTAGCTGACCATTACTTGCGAATTTCCATTAGCCCGTTTATGGCATTTAGTGATATATGTTAGCACTAAGCTAGCTGACTATTTCTTGCCAAAATTATGCGGAATAGTTACAAATTTCCATTAGCCCGTGTATGGCATTTCACAATATATGTTAACACTAAGCTAGCTGACTATTTCTTGCCAAAATGATGCGGATTAGTTGCAAATTTCCATTAGCCCGTCTATGGTATTTCGCGATATATGTTAGCACTAAGCTATCTGACTACTTCTTGCCAAAATGATGCTGATTACTTGCAAATTTCCATTAGCCCATCTATGGTATTTCGCGATATATGTTAGCACTAAGATAGCTGACTATTTCTTGCCAAAATGATGCGGATTAGTTGCAAATTTCCGTTAGCCCGTCTATGGGATTTCACGATATATGTTAGCACTAAGCTATCTGACTATTTCTTGCCAAAATGATGCGGATTAGTTGCAAATTTCCATTAGCCCGTCTATGGTATTTCGCGATATATGTTAGCACTAAGCTAGCTGACTATTTCTTGCCAAAATGATGCGGATTAGTTGCAAATTTCCATTAGCCCGTCTATGGTATTTCGCGATATATGTTAGCACTAAGCTAGCTGACTATTTCTTGCCAAAATGATGCGGTTTAGTTGTGAATTTCCATTAGCCCGTCTATGGCATTTCGCAATATATGTTAGCACTAAGCTAGCTGACTATTACCTTCCAAAATGATGCGGTTTAGTTGCGAATTTCCATTAGCCCATCTATGGCATTTCGTGATACGTGTTAGCACTAAGCTTAACTATTACATTCCAAAATGATTTGGTTTAGTTGAACATTTTGGTGTTTATTTACAGGAGTGACAAACCGGTAAAAGCAAGTACACTTTGCCTCTTATTTGGAGAACTATGTGAGCAAAAGAGTGAGAACAGGCTCAAATAGATACTTAAAAATGTGTTTTAATATGTTTATAGGTGTGGGAGGTTAAACTATTAAAAAAATGTCTTGTTTTTATTGTGGTGCTTCTGTATCAGCGTTTTTCACGTACTCTGGGTTGGGGATCCATCATCTGCTAAAAAGGGGCATCACTAATATTGATGTAAAGTGAAAGTGCCTCTAACAAAAAAATAAAATAAATATATATATATATATATATATATATATATATATATATATATATATATATATATATATATATATATATGAGAAATTTATGCATTAAACAAGAATAACTAGGTGATATTGCTGTCCGAAAAAGGAACGCACAGCACTGGAACAACCACATACATGTCAGTCTATTTTGAGTGCTAATTATTGCTAAAAAGCCCGTGTCTTCACATAACCACAGCTCATTTTCACTTTTTTTTTAACATGTCATAAGATGCCACATTTAAATTCATCTGGCAGACTATTGACCTGTCTTGATAGGTGCTGCTGTTTTGGTTAGCAAGGGAAATGATCATCTCTATGAACTAAGATAAGTACACTTGCTACCTATTTTTTTTTTCATGATGGAAGAAAGGAGTGGTGGTGTTTTCATTTTCTATTTATATATTTATTTATTTATTTATTTATGTATTCATCCATCCATTTATTTATTTGGTTATTTGTTTGTTTGTCTATCTATTTATTTATTTGTTTGTTTGTCTGTCTATTTATTTTTGTCTATTTATTTATTTGTTTATTCATCTGTCTATCTCTCTGTCCATCCATCGATCTTTCTCTCTCTCCATCCATCCATCCATCCAGTTATTTATTTGGTTATTTATTTGTTTGTTTGTCTGTCTGTCTGTTTTTTTATTTTTGTCTGCCAGTCTATTTATTTATTTATTTGGTTATTTATGTATTTGTTTGTCTGTCTGTTTATTTACTATCTCTCTCTCTCCATCCATCTATCTCTATCCATCCATTTATTTATTTGGTTATTTATTTGTTTGTTTGTCTGTCTGTTTATTTATTTTTGTCTGTCCATTTATTTATTTTTTTATCTGTCTATCTATCTATCTGACTGTCTATCTATAGGTTGGCCCTTTATACCCGGCCATTAATTGGGGCACGTCTTTATTTGAGGAGTTTACGCGTCTTCCGACCTTTCCCCTCTGCAACGTCGCCACCATTACCAAAACGTTTAGCATGTGGAAGCTCTCGGGACTGAGCACTCAGCAACCTATTCCATTAATTTACAGGGATGGGAAAGTTGCGCGTTGGTTTGAGCTCCAACGGGTCGGAACGTTGGTTACAGAGAGTCGGAATTAAGAGGGAGAAAGGAATTTTCTTTTGTATTTGTCTTTATTTTGTTTCCCCCAAAAACTGTAAAAAAAATGTATAAATATAATTGCATGCTTAATAACATTAAGGCGCTGCCTGCAGGTTGTTGTCTACATAACAGACGAAAATGACTGCACCCCGGAGTTCCTGCACTCCATTTACACCCGGGACAACGTTCCTGAGAATGTCACACCTGGAACGTCGCTGCTACAAGGTAAGATTACATCACAAACCTTCCCTCTTGTTAAATTGTAATTTTCTCCATTGTGGGACTGCTAATGTTTTATATCATCACCAGTTGTGGCCCGAGACTGTGACTCCGGCATCAACTCCGAGCTCTCCTACTCGGTCCACGGCGGCGACTTTGACATCACGTCCGCAGGCGTGGTCAGCGCCGCCCGCCGCCTGGACTACGAGCGACCCAATCACGTCTATGAGTTCCTGGTGGTCGCCATGGATGCAGGGACACCTCCCCGTACCGGCACCGCCTCCATACGCATCCGGGTGGCCAACACCAACGACGAGACGCCCGTTTTCTCGCAGAGCGTGTATGACAAACTCTCCTTCAATTTTGCGGAAAAAGAAGTTTGGTCATCTGTTACGAAATAAATAGAAGATAAAATAGCTGTTACCAGAATTTTAGAGGAATTATCAGTTAGCAGATTAGCAGAAGAAGAAGCGACGGTCCCGATTTTTAGTTTTAGTTGAGGAAGAAACTAGGCTATCTTTTGCTAGATTATAAAATAGCTCGATCTGTTACCAGATTAGCAGTATTTGATGGATCCAGATTAAACGTTGCCAGAATAATACTAGTAGAAGAGTGAGATAGCTGTTGCCAGATTAGTAGAAAAAGAAGACGAGCTATGCTTCCTGTTCGCAGATGACAATAAAAAGCAGAATCTAGGATAAAGATGCGAATCTAGGTGTTACTTGACTAGTAAAAGAAGCTAGTCCATATGTTACAAGATTCACAGAGGAAACTAGCCGCTTTGTCATAACCAGAACTCTAGTGTGGACCCAAATGCACGACTCGGTACACGGGGAGGCAGTTAAAAGAAGGTCTTTATTTGTTCTGAGGTCGTAAAACGGGAGGTCAGTCAGAGAGGGCAGCAGTATCAAGGACGTTAAGCTTACCGGGTTGGTCAGAGCACAGGCAGAGGTCGATACGCCGGGATCCGGGATCAGAAGCGAGGAAGTGCTGGAACGAGGCATGGATGGCAACTATCTGGCAAAGCCAGACCGTCCGTTGGGTCCTATAAGGGTTAGGTTAGGGTTAGGTGTCTGGTGTTCTATGTGACAGAAGAGTCTATGCTAGGATGAAGGGCAAAGTCTATAAAACAGTGGTGAGGCCGGCCGTGATGAACGGATTAGAGACGGTGGCACTGAAGAACTGAAGGTGGCAGAAATTTCGAAGAAGATTTCGAGGTTCTTGCCCGAAGTTAGCAAATTGGATAGGATTAGAAATGAGCTCCGAGGGACAGCCAAAGTTGGATGTTTTGGAGACAAGGTTAGAGAGAGCAGAATTTGATGGTTCGGACATGTCCAGAGGAGAGAGAGTCAGTATATTGGTAGAAGGGTGCTGAGGATGTAGCTGCCAGGCAAAAGAGCGAGAGGAAGACCAAAGAAAAGGTTGATGGATGTTGTGAGGGAGGACAAGAAGACTCAGGGTGTTAAGAGAAGAAGATCCACGAGATAGGCCTGGATGGAATAAGGTGACACGCTGTGGCGACCCCTAATCAGGACAAGCCGACAGGAAAAGAAGAAGAAGAGGCTAGGCCAGCTGTTACCAGATTCATACTGTATAGTGGAAGACTCTTGGGTAAAACTACTAGGCTACTAGGTCACGGTAGTAGTTGTGAAAGAATCAGAATTTGTCCGTGATCAGATTAGCAGACGAACACGAAGAAGCAAGGCGATCCCGGTCTCATTTTCTCATCTGGATTCTTTGTTTTTTTTAGATACAAAACATTCCTGAGTGAGGACGCGGGACCAGACACCCTGGTCGCCATCGTCCACGCCAAGGACCCCGACGGCGATGGCGTCTCGTACGCCATCACCGGCGGCAACGAGGACAGCAACTTCTTGTTGGACAATCAGAAAGGTGACAATGACAGAGGGAGACTATTTGGGGTTTTTTGGGACTGCATTGCAGTTCATCGGTTCGCAGATGTCCCAGATTCTGATTGGTTACCACCGTGCTATGCCGACCCTTACGAAAAAAAAAGAGAATCTACAAATAAAATAAAAATGTATGTCTAATGAATTTGAATTATTTTGTCACTGGCTTACATAAGTAATAAACATGCAGTTTTACAGTTTTATGAGAAACGCAAAATCGTGTTGGCGCTGGTTCTCCCCGGATAGTCAGTATGTTATTTGTTAGCATGCATTAGCATAACAACATGCAGCAGTGACAGGAACATCAAGGCTCATACACACACACACACACATGCAGCAGTCGTTGCCGTGGTAACTAGTATATTGGGGACGAAGGCAGTGAGCCCCCAAACAGCCGTGTGTATAAAACGTGAATACACACATAATTATTTATTGGTATTTAGCCTGTGTTGTGCATGTTTATTTTTTTGTGTGTTCTGCACCTTATCGCCCAGCATGCACTCCTCTACTGCACACCCCCGTACACACACACACACACACACACAGCCGACGCGCTAAACACATAAATGGCTATAACAGCGTTTTATTGTTACCCGCACACGGCAGATGGCCTTTGGCTTGCCGGGATGTTGGGTTTTGTCACTTCAAAGTGTGTAGTAAGTGTTTTCAGATAGTATTTTTCAGTCGATGCGCTTCCTGGCAAAGCTGCTTATGTGTTGGTCTGTTTGCTCTGTTATGCTAATGCCTCCCCCCCGATTGTTCACACATGAAAACCCGACATTGGTTTTCCAAAAAAACAAACTAATGTGCCGTTCTTGCCGCCCACACTGGAAGTTGACGCTAGCTGCAGTTCCTTCAAAGGCCACGGGAAGTTCTATCTATCTACGTCTGGGGAACTCGTACTAATGTCTTTGTATGATGGCGATGTACAGTGAACATCCATATATTGAATATATATATTATTAGGGGTAATTAAGATTTATCAGAGAATTTCATATTTTCTTTGAGGTCAAAAGTTGACATACTGTACGACTTGGTTCAAACATTTTGGATTAACCTTCCACAAGCTTCTGACTGTACCAGCTACTCGCATTTGAAAAATGTACAGGTGTGGTCAGTCATGCCCGCAGATATAAAGTTACAGGTGTGGTCCACCAGTCATGCCCGCAGATATAAAGTTACAGGTGTGGTCCACCAGTCATGCCCGCAGATATAAAGTTGCGGGTGTGTGTTCTGTTTGTGATTATGAGTGTACCCCTTTAAGAATGGAGGGGAGTGGTGTCAGGTAAACAAGGAAGTAAAAGTAGGCTGAAAAGACATCAGGCTGTGGTTCACTGCGCTGGATCGGTTTTCATGTGCGCTGAAAGTGTGCGAAAAGTGCGCAATTGCACAGTGGCTCAGCTTAGATGGAACTTTGGTCAAGACTACACAAAATAAGCGACGTCTTTCAATATCTATGTATTTCTACTCGTAACAAATTTTTCGCGTGTGATTTTTCGTGCTCGACTATGCAGATTTGCGAGTTAAGCGCCCGCGAATCACAGTGACTGCAGTACTCTGCCGGCATCCTGGCCCAGTCCTCCTGAAAGAACTGGTGGAACTGAGTCAGGTTTGTCGGTTGCCATGCTCGCACACGCCTTTTCAGATCTGGCCCCAAATTTTCGATGGGATTCAGATCAGGACTTTGTGATGGCTACTCCAACACATCCAAGACTTTGTTATCCTGAAGCCACTTTTGAACCATCAATTAACTCACATCTGGTCAATTAACCAATCAGGAGCTCCAAAGCCATGACCTCATCACCTGGGCTTCCCCGTGTATTTTAAAGACAGAACTTTTTGTGTGTGTAAACGTTTGACCCCAAAGAAGAAAATCTAAAATTCTCTCAGAAATTCTTTGTATCATGTTTGTGAAATTTAACAAAATTAAATAATTTTGCTGATCCTGACTGACCTGAAACACAAGTGGTTTAGTCTGGTTAGATGTCAGACAGTAAGACAAAACATGAAACATGTGTTTTTGTGGATGTAAACTTCTGGCTTCAACTGTAGATATGGTGTTGCTTTCTTTTTCTTTACCACGAGAGCATTTCCTGTTTTTCAAGGCATCATTAAGCTCCGACGGAGCCCCCCGCCTAGACTGAAGGGTCCTCAGTACGTCCTCACAATCACGGCCACGGACGACAACGCATCCGGCGGTCCGTACCCTCTCAGCAGCTCGGCGCAGGTCATCGTCGGAATCAACGACATCAACAACAACAAGCCCGTCTTTCAGGAGGTGGCGACCGTTCGATTAAAAAAACGTCTCCATATATATGGAGAAACTCAAAGACAGCTGATGGTTGCTATTTTGATCTGTAGTGTCACAACTACAGTCTGAAGGCGACTATTCTGGAAAACCAGCCCCACGGAACCTTTGTGCTGAAGGTCCAGGCCCAGGATGCCGACATCGGGGTGAACGGAGAAGTCAAGTACGGCATCATGCACAGGGACGGGGTGTCATCTGGTTTTGACATCCATCCCGACACCGGTAGGCATCAGCGTCACGTCACCACCGACATCAAGTAGTCAATCATTTGAACACGCGGTGGTACCTTTTTTTTTTTTAACCCAAATTTTAGTTATGAGTGAGATTCTGATATGCGGCTGCTGATGGGAAGTTAAAAAAAAAACCTATATATATATTTGTATGAAAATATTAAAAAAGTAATTCTTCGGAATATAGCTGAAGAAAATATTATTTTGCATAATCCTGACAAGAACATACACATTTCATGCTAGTACAGTGGTGGCGTTATGAATGCTCCGATTTCAGAGTATTTGGATTTATGAGCAGTTGCTCGGTTGGTTTTTGGTTTGTTGTCGAGGACCAAAATTTGCGATATGAGTGAGGTTCAGAAACGTTCCAGAAATTATCCATATTTTTTGCACTTTAGCCACAATTCAGATCCAGACATTGAGGTTGAATACCTGACTGACTCCAGCTCCCGTTTTAAATGAATGGGCCACGCCCCTTAAAGGCACACAGTCAACACACGAATTTTAGAATTGTTATAATTGTACTTTAAAACAAATGTTTTTATTTCTTTATGCACATAAAAAATAGAATGGAAGAGATTATTGGTAATTCCATTGGAAAAATCTATCTTGTTTTTCTTCAGGCGTGATAACATCGGCGGTGAGTTTCGACCGCGAGCGTCAGCGTGAGTTCACGCTGTCGGTGACGGCCACCGACCAAGCGGAGGAGCCGCTCATCGGCATCTGCCAGATCACAGTCCTCGTCGCGGACCAGAACGACAACGACCCCAAGTTCGAGAACAGCCGGTACCAGTGTGAGTGTTTGGTTCCTTCCCATTAGCGTCCAGGACAACCAGAATCTTCTCACATCTTACGAAAGAGATTGAGCTGAATATATAAATTTTGTCAACTGCGTATGTATTGTTTTGACAGGGTTTGAGTTTTTTAGAATTTTCTGTTGTTCCAAGATGAAAATTTGTTTTCTACAGAGGAAGGAAAACCAACACTGCACTTTAAAGGTCAAGTGTCATCCCTGTTAAGATTCTAAAATAGATATTAAAATGAAAAATACATATAACATTATTCCCTTCAATGTCTACATGAAAAAATAAATATGAGCGGAGAGCGCATCATCCATGTGCAAAGTTGCAGAAGTTTTATCCAACATCCAAGTGGTCACCATATTGGCTGCATCTCCTGCCCGTGATGTCACACTGGGATATTTGCCATTGAAAACACGCTTTGGCCTCTACTGTGGGACACGCCCCTTCAGACACGGAAGCTCTTTTCGAAGAAGAGAACATCTCACAATCGAGTGAAGTGTCCGGAGCGATATTACCATATCGTTTCGAGCCATATTTAGATGATATGCGGATCACGGTCAAACTACCTCCCCGCCCGTTCCACCTTCGCACGGCGGTGATAAAAACAACGCCCCCCGCAAGCGACGACGACGCCGCGGCCAAACCGCCTCCCCGTCCGATCCACTTCCGCCCTGGAGATGAGCTACGGGGGCCCAGCGACACGATGAGCAACACCAGCCGACAAGACCGGCGGCCGGCTCGGCCTTGTCGACAAGGCCGGTGGCGATTCACAAGGCCTGCGGAGGCCGTCCGTCAGCGGTTGCTGCACGGAAACCTTCCGATGCGCACATCGACACATTTAGCAACCCTGATTTATGGATTACGCCCCCTCCCCAACTATTGTTTTTTCTTAGTAGCTGTATCCACACACCTACTTGTCATTTGGAACCCACGAAGCTCTCGTCCTTTGCATCGGTGCAATCCATTTTTCACGACCAACCGGGTCTCTTGCAAACTTATGAAGGGTAACTCCACCCTCCCGTGTGTTCAAGCAATATCCAGCAATGCAACGAGCCGGCATTTTGGCTAACACGAAGGAACAACGAGCTACCTTCCCGCAGGTAAAACTAATAGAAACCAACGAGTCCACCAGAGGGCGGTCTTGGCATGTAACATCACTTCCCGCTTCTTCTCGAAAACAAATCCCTCGAGAGGCTTTTCATGGGGGGAGTTACAAAAAGCCATACACGTCAAAATCATGTTTCGTGGTGGAAAAAACGGATGGGTCCATACCGGCTGCCGTTTTTTCATTAATAACATACTAAAAATCAGGCATTTCATGACACTTGACCTTTAGGTGTGGGTTATAGTGTTTCAAAAGAGGTTTAGAGTTTCAAAGTACGCTTTTAAATCAGGGTCGGAAGGTTTGAAGTCATGGTTAAGGTTTCAAAATATGCTTTCAAACCAGGGTTCATGCTTCAGATTCAGGTCTCAATCTCAAATTAGGGTTTTAAATTTGGGTTAAATTTAGTGTTTTGAGGTTTAAAACATTCAAGATCATTCTAGAACCTTCGTCAGCTCTTTTTGAAAGATCGAGACGAATGTGTGTATGCTTTGTTGTATGTGAGCTGGTGTGTAGAGTTCCGAGATGAAATGAGGTTTTTATTTTGGTGCACGGCTCTGACTCGTACGCGAACGTTTGAAGATCACATCTGTTGCCGAGCTTCATTCATTTCCATAGTTAGCTCGCGCTCACACGTGCGCCGCTCGTTTCTCGGCGGCGTGCCCCCCCCCCCTCGGATTTGTTTCGCCCGAGACGTTACGTCGGGATCAGGTGAAGTTTGTCACTCGGACCGGTAGCCGTCAGTCCGTATCGGCTTCGTGACGGACGGATCGATGAAGGAGGGATGACAGAAGCTCGGAGGAGCGATGAAGACGCTCCTCGGGCCGCAGCGTGTTTGTTTGTGTGATGTGTGTTGTTGTTGTTTGTGCGAGCGTGTTTTGACAAGCGCCGTGTCACAATTCGTCCTTGTCACATTAGCGCAGCGGGACCTCATTAACTATTTAGCACAAAGTCACCAATTCAAATGGCTCTGGGATGTGTGCGTGTTCTGTATGTGTGTCTGTTTTAGCATTCATCATCATACACAAAATCAGCATTTCACTGTTATTTGTGCAAATGCATATGTGCAAAAACAGAATATATTGTTTTAACCGAGCTCTAAGACAATAATTTAAACGAGATTTTTAGGTTGTTTTAGTGTTTCAAAATTGGAGTTCCAAGTCAGGGTTATGGTTGAGATTTGAAATTATAGCTTCAAAGTATGGTTTTAGAAACAAGGTTAGATGTTCAAACTAGGGTTTTAATCCCGTGTTATGGTTTCAAACAAGGATTAGGGTTTGAAATCGAAGTTTCGAAACTTAGATTTCGTCTCTATACTCAGATGTGATTTTTGTGGTTTAAATTGTCTCCCGTGCCAGAATCCACACTCGTTCTTGTTCCGGTCCAAGTTTTGGAAGCGTGGTGGAAGTTAGGTAGGCTTCTGTTGATTAGTCGAATGTGTTCCTCCCGACCAATGAAAAGGCTTGTTGTATATGAGGCGGTTCATGGGGCTATTTTCAAGTGAACACGATGGCGGTGCTCAAGAGGAAAGATGCCTTTCGAGTGAAAGAAATTGATAGATATGTCAAAAATAAAGTTCCGAGGGATTGGATGGAACGAGAAATTGTCGATGCCGTTGGTTGGAAGGAAGTTACCACTCTGTTAAGGGACTTCATTCGCAAAATCGATCGACCTCGTGAAGTTCACGCGAAACGACAAAAACACGCCAAACAACTGGAAGCAATGAAAACGAACCTTTCCATAGCTGGCACATTCGGATAACCCAACCCAAGGCCAACAACCCACCCCAGTTGCAGGCGATGAGAGTTCAGAAGCAATTACTTGTAAAAATGTCTGTATTATTAACTGGTAACGACACGTGACGTTAATAGTTGTTGTCAAATTCATGCGTGTCAATCATTTACAAAAAAGAAGAAATTCAAACGTTTTTGAATTGATACAATCTACGCTATGAAAGCACACTTGCGTTCCGCGACGCATAACTGAAATCAATTTAGTGGTTTACTTAGATGAATTTATTATTTTGGGGGGTAAAGGGATGCACTTAAATCATGAACGATCATATTGTGTACATTTTGAAAACAGAATAGCGTTTATTTATAGACGTACTAGATATATTTCATTCATAATACAATTTATAAAAGTTGCACGTTAAAATTGGTGATCATCCTTTGATCATGCTTGCAGCCCCCAGACCCAGACCCCCGGCGATTTTTCAGTCTTTTTTCCATTCATTCAAATCACATGTCTGTATATAAGGCTTAATAGAGTTTCAAGTTTAAGGTTTGGAGTCAGGGATAGGTTTTGAAATGACAGTTGACATCTCAAATTACGGATTCAAGAGAGTGTCAGGGCGACAAATAACATTTTTAAACCAGGGTTTGAAGGTCGAAACAAAACTCTGGGGTTTCTGAGTTAGGGTTTCAAATTAGGTTCTTGCAGTTTGGGGTTTTCAGCCTAGTTTAGAGTCTCAAACAAGATGTAGTTTTTCAATCAAAGTTTCAAGGCATGGTTATGGTTTCAAATTTAGGTTTCATTTCAGCATTAGGGTTTCAATGCAAGGTGAAAGTTTCAAATTAAAGTTTTAAACCAGGATTATGCTTTCCAAATTTTTCAGGACAGGGTTCAGAGAAATTTGTTTTAAATGATGGCTACAAGTCAGGATTGGGTTTCAAAATCGGACTCCAAATCAGGATTAGGGTTTCAAGTTATGGTTTCAAACTAGTATTTGTGTTTCAAAATTGGGTTGAGGTTTCAAAACAGGATTAGGGATTAAAGCAAGGGTCAGGGTTTCAAATTAAGAGTCGAAGGCTGGATAAGGGTTTAAAACAGGGATAATGTTTTCAAAGATAAATTTAAGGTTTAAATTTGGGTTTCAAGCATACTTTAAGGTTTCAGACGAAGAAGAGCACAATTTCACGTGAGGCTGAGATGCCGGAAATGCAACATCGGGAAGACAAATGACTTCGTTTTTTTTTTTTTTTTTGGGGGGGATTGGCGGTGACGTTTGCCGTCCAGTCAGCAAGAAGTCTGCAGGATTTCCATTAATGTCCAAATGTCAGTTTTTGGCTTCGGGTTAGAACAGCCGCAACACAATGCTGCGCTCCACGTTATTTTACGCATCTGCCGTCATGTCAGTGGCATCAAATATTCAACGCGGCCGCGGTGGAGGTAGACTGACGACCCACCCCCCCCGCGCGTGTCTCGGCCTCTCCCAGACTTTCTGCGAGAGGACACGGCCGTCGGGACCAGCTTCCTGCGGGCGGCGGCGCACGACGACGACCAGGGCAGCAACGCGGCCATCACGTACTCGCTGTCCCCGCAGAGTCCGGCTTACCTCCACATCAACCCCAGCACGGGATGGATTTACGTCAACCAGCCCATCTCGCAGGTGAGACGACCCATTTGCGGCCGCAAAGTGCTGCTCAGTTCCACACAAACAACTACACTAGCTGTGTCAGAAAGGTTCCAGGACTGGTTTTATACAAAATCTACAAAATCTCTTTGGAACACTTCTCTGGCAATCTCCCTAATGAATTGACTCTCTCATTGGTTTATACATTAAAAACCATCTTCAATACCCACATCATAATCCCCGTGAAGAAAAAACCTCTGAAAACTGATTTCTTTGTCTCAGACGTCCAAGATCAGCCAGCAGATCGTGGCGTCAGACGGCGGCAACCGCAGCAGCTCGGTGGAGCTCACCGTCATCATCACAAACGTCCACAACCAGCCGCCGCATTGGGAGCAGCCCGAGTACTGGGTCACCGTGCCCGAGGACACCGTCAGGGACGCCAAGATCCTGGTAAGTACGACTCGAATGTACTTTGGCAGTGGGAGGACGGAAGGGTGTTTTAAAAAAAAAAATGCTAAAAAGACTGTCAAAGTAGAGGTACTTACCGTAACTCCCAACCTACAGACTGCACCTAGTTATAAGTCTCCCCCAGTACATTTGTAAAGGAAATACCATTTGGTACATACATACGCCGCAGCTGTGTAAAAGCCGCAAGTGCCCACATTGAAACACGAGATATTTACACAGAAAGACGGGACACAGAGAGTTTAACGCTAGCGCCGCAACGCTAACAGGGCCAGTTCAAAACAAAAACATACGGTAAAAATCACTGAGACACGGCAGTAACACGCTAGGACTGGTAAAAGTCACTTCCTCGGCACATATATTCCACTGGTCTCACTCTTACCTTTTCTGCTCGAGTGCCCCCTTGCGGTGTTAGGAAAAAATACACAAATTAGCCACATCACCGCATAAACCGCAGGGTTGAAAGCGTGACAAAAAAGTCGTGGCTTATAGGCTGGAAATTACGGTAGTCAATTCATTTCAGTAAAGCAGTTATAGAATATACTACTACTCATGTTGTCCCAATTAAAAAGAGAGATTAACACACTTTGTCACATCACAGGGAAAAAAAATGAAGTTTTTTCCATGAATAATAGAGGATATGTTTTTTTGGTTTGTTTTGTTTTCAATCAGTTTATAGGTCATAGGTGTCCAACTCTGGCCCGGGGGTCAAATTTGGCCCACAGTGTAATTATATTTGGCCCGCGAGGCAATTTCAAATTAAGGCCTAAATGGTTAATTCATTCATGGTTACGTTTTTTTTTATTTTCCAATTTATTAGCCTGTGTAAGAAACTAATTTTGACATTTATCTCGGAAGGCTGCAAAAAGAAAAAGAGGCATTTAATTTTTATTTAAATTTTATTTAATATGCCATTGATATGTTTTTTTAAATTATTATTCTTATTACTACTATTGTTATTATTAGTTGTATTATTAGCAACTCGACTTTGCACGCTTGCACTTCTAAGTTATATAAGCCTTGCTTGTTCAATATTCATTGTTCCACAGATGCGGAACATTGCTTACCTACCTATGTGTGCAAGGCTCGAATAAAGTGGTATCGCATGTCAAAATTTCAAATTTTGCGCATAAAAAAAAACACATTGAAAAGCAAAACGGCAAATGAGTTTAACAAATGAAAGAAGGGAGCGTATGTGTCACGACGCGCTTACGTCAACGATGCCTGGACGCAGAAATGAAGCAATTCCATTGACAGCGGTTGCAAGATGCGACGATAAACGTTGACAAGTGGGGAAGGTGTGGTAGCATCTCACAGACCTTCCTCGCTGCCAAGTATGAGACAGAAGTGAAGTTTGTTTGTCTTGTTTACTCACGTAACAGTAGCCCTGCAGACTGGGGAGTGTCTCTATTAATTATGAGTACCATCAAATTTGCGGCAATTTTAAAACCCAACCATAATAGTACGTACAGTGTGCTTTTCGCGAAATGTAGTTACTGCGTGCCCATGATCTGTAAGTTGCAAACATCTGACTCAAGTTGGTGGAAAAACATGGCGGATGTGGGCGGCGAGGAATAAGTTTAATATAATGTGGTCAAAATCATGTGAAGAGAGATGAAGGAAATTTGTTTTTCTCTTTTATTTTGTAAAATCACTCTTTAATTAAGCAAAAAGAAGGTTTCGAGCAAACATAACCTTTACAACGGTTCAGTTAAGATTTTCTTCAATTAAAATGTGTAAAATTGTTTATTTCACTGTTGTGCCAAGATGCCATGCAGAAAAGCGGAAACTCGAATTTAATTTTTTTTTAAATTGGTCTTATTGTGAAATTCAGCCCTACTTTCATTTAGCTAATAAGAGAACAATACAGAGTTGTGCTCATATGTTTAATAACCAGGGCGGAGATTGTGTGATTTGTGTAATTCTTTATCATTATATCAGGTTTAAAAAAAAAAAATAAAATATATATATATATATATATTTCATTTGTCTTGACTGTTCTTTAAAAAAAAATAAATTGCCATTGTGGCACACATGATATTGAAAAAGAGGAAGAGCAATGGATAAGAGTGTCATAAAGGAAATAAAAGAGTAACAACCGTAATAAAAATCTGCAACATAGCAAGACTGTGAAGCAAGAACCGTGATATCGCGGACGATTACTGGATCTGTATTCCGTGATGCTGAGTAGCAGGGACTCATTGTTCCGCGGGCTGGGAATCGTTATTTCCATGACATGTGCCTCCCTCCCGGAACTCACACGGTCTCAAGTGTAAAATGATCCATGTATTATAACTTCATTACCTGTAAAATACACTCATGTCTCCCAGAGCGCAATCAATCAATTAATCAATCCAAAAGTTTCAAACCTCTCAAGCCTAGGATGACTTTATATCTATTTACATCTTGTAAAATATAGCGAGCACAACAGTACAAATCTGTTTTCAAATGTCGGC
Source organism: Syngnathoides biaculeatus (assembly GCF_019802595.1). Classification (NCBI taxonomy): domain Eukaryota; kingdom Metazoa; phylum Chordata; class Actinopteri; order Syngnathiformes; family Syngnathidae; genus Syngnathoides; species Syngnathoides biaculeatus. The sequence continues at coordinate 9,838,081 of NC_084644.1, forward strand.
AGTAAAAGTGAAAAGTCATGTTCAAATTCAGTACTCGAGTAAAGTGCAAATAAAGTAAAGCCTCGGTTTCCAAACGTCCCCGTTTTCGAACAAATCGGTTTTCGCACGAAAAGTTCAAGATTTTTCTGCTTCTGTTTTCGAATGAAAATCGGTACTCAAACGCCCCCGACAAAACCCGGAAATAACATATTGCGCGCGGCCAGACCACCTGACCCACGACGCGCTTTGTTGTGAATTCCCACGCCGCTGAAAAAAAAATATTTAAACTATACATGTATTTCTACTATGCAGTTTATGATCAGGAAAAGCTAAAAAATGCTTTAATAAGCCAAATTTTATAGGCTTGGAACGCATTATTTCTTTTTCCATTCATTGTAATGGGAAACATTGATTCGGTTTTCGAACAATTCACTTTTCGAACCGTTTTCTGGAACGGATTGCGGTCGAGAACCGAGGCATCACTGTTCCTGAAAAGTCTACTTAAGTACAATAATAAATAAAGAGTACTGTATTGCATTCCACCACTTAGCCACAACAATAGGTACAGAAGCGAATGAAATATACCCTATCCAGAAAATATTATAAATGAAGAAAATGGTATCAATAGATTGTTGCATACATTTCTGCACGTAATTAATACATGTGCCTAATAAAGTAGTCTCTGCATCTCCCTGGCTGGCTTCTTGCTCTCCACTCGGGTGCTAATCACATGCCGGAGGAGCGCAAGTTTTAAATTTAGCCATCTTGTTAATTACACCGCTAACGAGGTAGAAAGGCAGGCTGTCATTTTGTGTTAGGTTGTTTTTTTTTTTTTTTCATAACGGCACATGTGCTATGATTATTTTTAAAACTTCACCAAAGTTTACTCGTCTCCACCAAAAACTTCGTACGTGTCATATTATGTATGTTTGCGGCGTTATAAATTGTTGGAAACGATGTATTCACACTGCAGTTTGCATTGCACAGTAGAAATTAAAGTGAAGAATAGAAATTTTCCATGAAAATTTAAAAAAACAACTACAACAGCATGATAGCTCGCATGTCAAACTGAATGTATCATTTTGTGATGGATCCTCGTCCGCTTGAGCAATAGAAATAAGAACAACTGGAAATAACCTAGTGTGACTTTAAGTCCCACTGTCATGAAATGTATGATTTTTAGTATGTTATTAATGAAAAAAACGGCAGCCGACATGGACCCATGCGCTTTTTTTCCACCACAAAACACGATTTTGACGTATACAGCTTTTTATAACTCGCCATGAAAATCCTCTCGAGGGATTTGTTTTCGAGAAGAAGCAGGAAGTGACGTAAATGGCACGACCGCCCTCAAGTGGACTCGTTTGTTTCTATTAGTTTTACCTCAAGGAAGGTAGCTCGCTGTTACCGTCTGTTATGCCGTTGTACTCTTATGCCGGCTCGTTGTATTGTTGGATATTCTTTGAAAACTCGGGAGGATGGATTTACTCTTCATAAGTTTGCAAGAGACCCGGTTCGTCGTGAAAAATGGATTGCACGGGTGCATGCAGGAGCCGCTGAAGGACGGCCTCCGCAGGCCTAGTGGATCGCTACCGGCCTTGTTGACAAGGCCGAGCCTGCCGCAGGCCTTGTTGACAAGGCCGAGCCTGCCGCAGGCCTTGTCGCCGTGGTGGCTAGTCACCGCGGTGGCTCATGTCCGCCGCGGAAGTGGGCGTTTATCACCGCCGCGCGGAGGTGGATAGGGCAGGGAGGTGGTTTGGCCGCGATCCGCATATCATTTAAATATGGCTCGAAACAATAGGGTAATATTGCCCCGGTCACTTTACTCGATTGTGAGACGTTCTCTTCTTCGAAAAGAGCTTCTGTGTCAGAAGGGGCGTGTTCGTCTCCCGCAGTAGGGGCCACAGCGTGTTTTCAAAGGCGAATGTCCCAGTGTGACGTCACGGACAGTAAATGCAGCCAATATGGCGACCGCTTGGATGTCAAATGAGACTTCCGCAACTTTGCGCATGGATGACGGACTCTCCGCTCATATTTATTTTTTCGTGTAGACATTGAAGTGAATAATGTGATGTGTATTTCTCTTTACAATATCTATTATAGAATATTTATAGGGATGACACTTAGGCTTTAAGCGTGTTTAAGTGTATCGATGACGGTCAAGCCGAGAGTGTTTTTTTTTGGTGTTTTTAAGTTCTTAGTGTTTCTCACTCAGTGTCACAACGGGAAAATGTAGAACCTACAACGGAAACACCCCCCCCCCCCCGCCCCCCCATATTTTCTAGGCTGAACCCAAGTTGGTGTTTTTTTTTTCTCAGTATGGAGAGAGGATGACGGTCGAGGTTGTCCCCAGGTTAAATACAAGAATGAGATTAAACCTCCCCAAAAATATGCTGCTCGAGCGGCAAACAAAACTCCAATATACATGGAATCCCACCCGGTGTAGGATCAACTGCAACCAAACAGAGAAAAAACGCATAATTCACATAAAAAATGTACAGAACTAGCATAAAACTTTCACAGTACCAACAGTTGAACTTTTTATGTCTGACAAATTGACTTGAGTTCTATCACACGATCATTCTGGTCCGGGAAGACTGTTCCAGAATTCTCCGTCATGTTCCGGAACATTCTGTAATGAGAGCTCTTTGCGACCGCTCCTTGTTGTCCCTACAAGGATGATGTGCAGCCTTGCAGCGCTCAAAGGTGACGCGCGTCAGGCGTTCTTTTCACGCGTCGCCATGACGATGTTCTTGGTCGGCGCGCCTGATCTTTGTCAAGAGTCGCTGTGAGGGGGACAAAAAATGGATGACCTCCACGCGGCATGTCAGGAGCGAGAGAAGCAACACTCCGTTGTTCAATTTCATCATACTTTGACATCAGCTCGAAATACGGACAATCATAGTTATAGTGAAGAGCAAAGAGTTTTTACATATTTTATAGTGAACCATCAGAGAGCTAATCAATTACAGAACCAAATTAGTGCCAACACAGACTAACATAGATTTGGATTCAACACAGAAACAAGATCAGACAACACAGATCAAACATAGAACAAACACAAACGGCACAAAACTATCAGACTCAATCAAAACAGAGCTGACATATAACATCCATCCATCCATCCATTTTCTTTGCCGCTGATCCTCACAAGGATCGCGGGGAGGGCTGGAGCCTATCCCAGCTGTCAACGTGCAGGAGGCGCGGTACACCCTAAACTGGTCGCCAGCCAATCGCAGGGCACATCGAGACAAACAGTCGCACTCATGATCACACCTAGGGACAATTTAGAGTCTCCAACTAATGTTGAATGTTTTGGTGATGTGGAAGGAAACCAGATTGCCCGGAAAAAAAAACCACACAGGCACGGGGAGAACATGCAAACTCCACACAGGTGGGTCCGGGATCGAACCCAGGACCTCAGAACTTTGAGGCCAAAGCTTTACCAGCTGAGCCACCTTTCCACCCTCCGACATAAAACATAGAAGAAAAATATCACTGTCAGTCAGACACAATCAAAGTGTAATTATTTATGATCAAACTACAGACTGTGAAGGCCACGTCAGCCCTGGGTGACCCGCGGGTCACCTACAACCTGGAGGAGGGTCAGGTGCCCGAGACCAACATGCCCGTGCGCTTCTACATCAAACCCAACCGGGCGGGTGGCTCGGCGTCCATCCTGGTGGCCGAGAACCTGGATTACGAGACCACGCGCTTCTTCGCCCTCAGGGTCCGAGTACAGAATGTTGCCGCCGTGCCGCTCGCCTCCTTCGCCACCGTCTACGTCAACGTCACAGGTGAGGACACCGTCTTCCGGGTGCCCTCATTTCGTATCTGGACTCAGGCACGCTAACCCTAGCCCCGGGCTAACGCGAGCGCCGCGCTAACGCTGCGGCCGCATCACCGCATAAACCGCAGGGTTGACAGCGTGTGAAAAAAGTCGCGGCTTGTAGGCCGGAAATTACGCTAAATATATTATTAAAAAATAATTCAACAAGTATTACATCCAGGACTTTTATGTAAATGCTTAAAGAAGCCGTCTAAATCTACCGCAATGCCCTCTTTCTTCAGACGTGAACGACAACGTTCCTTTTTTTCTGTCGTCCACGTACGAGGCCACGGTTCCCGAGGGGGCCGAGGCGGGCACGTCGGTGGCTCAGGTGTCGGCCGTCGACTTGGACTCAGGTCTTCACGGCATGGTGAGAATATGTATGTTTTTTGGTATTGCATATGTGTATGTTGTTAAAATATTGGTTGCTTAAAGGGTTCTAACTTCTGCAACGGTGATGCTTGTTTTGTTAGCCCATCTGTGGCGTTTTTATCATGCCTTAGCATTATGCTAGCAGACATTTGAGTCAATGATTCTGATCGCAGTCCCGGTCGTTTTTTGGTACATTCAGGTCCACTACGCCATCTTGAAGGACGAGAGTGGAGACTCCGGGTTGTTCAGCATTGACCCAATGAGCGGCACCATCACCACGCGGGCCTCCTTCGACCGAGAACAGAAAGCCTCTTACCTCATCGAGGTCCAGTCGCAGGACGGTTCTGAATCAGCGAGAGCGGGACAGCAGGGACAGCCCAACACAGGTACCAAACTCAAAACTAGAATAGAACTAACACAGAACCAATGTAATAGAACTCAGAACCGGCAGAGGACGGACTTAATAGAACTAATACAGAAACAACACATGAGAACAAGACAAAGCCAAACTAAAAGAACCGAATTAATAGAACCAACAAAGAACCCACGGAAACAACTCAAAACCTACTCAGAACTGACATATAGTATTAGAACCGATGTAACAGAAGCAACAAAGACATGAAATAGAATTACCACCAACTCTGTATAACCGACTTTGAAACAACATAGAACCAACACAGAACATAAAGTGTCTGAGATAACCTAGACGGAGCCCTTGAACAACTCAAAACCAACATAGACCAAGAAAATGGAACCAACACAGAACAAACACACTACCAACTCAAAACTGTTGTTATATAAACAACACAGAAGAATGGAATAGAACCGTGGAAACAAATGTAATAGAAACAACCACATTTTCGGCCAGTCGGTGGTATCGGGCGATCATAAGCATTTTATGCTAATCGTTTGATCGGCTTTACTGTCATAATTTGCCAATCCTATCAATGACGTCGTCGTCATTAAAGGAGAGGACAGAGGAGGACGTTCGTGAATGGCTTGCTTGTATTTGTATTGTATGTATGTATTTTTGAACAATTAAGTACACAAGCATATACAGTAAATGAACAGGTCATCTAAATAGACTCTTTGCTGCATCTTGTGGTCTAATCGGTTCTGGGTTTTTTCTATCGGTCATCGGCCACAAAAATCCTGATCAACATAGACACAATCTAGGACTGATATAAACAAAACAGAACCAATGTGTAATCAACATCAGTACCATCACAGCAGCAACACAGAACCAACAGACTAATACAGAACCAATATGGGACCAAGCTGAAACCACTACAAGACCTATACAAAGCCGATCCAGAACCATCACAGAACTCAAACAAAACCAATGCACAGTCAAGGCCAAAGCAACACAGCATTCTTTTTCTAACGGACATCTTCCCTTTCAGACACGGCCTACGTCAGGATCTTCGTGGCCGACGTGAACGACAACGCGCCGACGTTCCCGTACTCTGTTTACGAGGTGAGCGTGGAGGAGGACAAGGATGTGGGCTTTGTCATCATCACCGTCACCGCCAACGACCACGACGAAGGTCAGTCCGCCACAGCCTAGAAAATTTGATCTCAAAAAAGATGATAATGAACGTGCAGAAAAGCCACGCTTTTTTTTTTTTTCACAAAGTCAGCATGCGCTAAAAGGCCACAAGATGGCACTGAAACCTTAGCTAACAGTAAAGTAGTAATTGGCATCAAGGAAGTATGTTGATGACATACATTTCAGCTGATGCTGTTTTTTGGGGCTCTTAGCAGGTGGGGTGGGGGACATTAATTTACTAACAAACTAAACAACTAAGCAATGTTAGAAGCTTCGTCATGGGGGAAAAAAAACTACTTACTTCCTTGACACCGAAATGTCCTACTTTCGTATTTAGGCAGGGCTTTTCGAAGGAGTTTGCTCTGTGGTGTTATTCTGCTGTTTGTGGTTGTAACATGTCACTATTCAATCTTCATAAGCTCCCTCAAAACCCTAACCCTAACCCTCCTCAACAACTAATATCGAGCCAAAATAAATCCAACACAAAATCATCATAGACAACATACAAACCACAGAGTTTCAGTAAAATAAATAAAATGCAGAACCAGTATAGACCCAAAATACAACCAACAGGAAAAAAATCAAGCATTGAACCAAGTAAGATGACAAAACAACACAGAACCAATACACAACCAATATAGTACCATGACACAACCAACAGACCGAACATAGACCAAACAACATATCAGTAAAACAGTAAAACATGCAGCAAAATACAGTAGTAGCCATACATATGAAATTAATTTGTTCTGGAAGTCGTTTCATAATGTGACTTTTTCCATTTGTAGAAGCGCTTTTTAAATGTAAATAGCCTAATCCGTTCCAAGCACCGAACAAAAAAAAAAAAACATTCAAAATACATAATGTAAAAAGTAATAAAAACAAAGTTTATTTACCTTTGGCGTTGGGCGACGATACGAAGAGAAGGGTGAGTGAGAAGCGAAATGCATCGTGGGGGGACTGAAGATGACGTTTGACAGCTAAGAGAAAACGTACGTACAAATGTGTACTTTGCCATTGTGCGCTCGCGTGTGAAAGCGCGAGCGTGTCATTCGATGACTCCCCGAGTGTCGAAGGGATAACGAAGCGCATCACGGGTAAAGATTGAGGTCCCTCCTAGCCAATGGGATGCCAGGAAGATGTGAGGCGATAGCCAATGAGAGAGCAGCTCTGTCTCGCCGCTTTCAAAGCAAGATACAGGATGTTTACGTTCGGTGGAATTTGGGGGCTGCGAATAGCAGCGCCTATTTTTTGCCTTTCGTATCTTGAATTTTCCTTTGTAACTAAAGACAATATTTTTGTAACCTGAATTTTTTGTTACTAGAGACGTTCATCTGTAAACTCAAATTACCACGGTACTTCTTTGACACCAAAAGAACTATTGAGACAACGTTTTACTGTTTGTATAATTCTGTTTTTTCTGGTTCTAACACGTCACCATCCGAACGCCACCAGCGCCCCCCAACAGACCCCCGCCGCCGACCTCTTCCCCTTGTTAGCAGGCGCCACCGCCGCTCCCCCGAGCTGGATAGTTTTGATGTTTTTGTTTGTCTTTATCCCTCACTCGTCTTCCGCCTCCGCTCTTCACCAATGAGCAGCAGGAGGCCACAAATCAACAAAACTGCCGTCTCGCTTTCTGTCGTCGTAATGACGGCGGACGCCGGCGATGCCTGGCAGCCTCCGAGGGGTTGGCTTCTTTTCACTTTCTTTTAGCACCTTGCGCTTTGTCTGCTCTGCCGCTCGATGTTAGACGCGCTCGGTCTGGGGAGGCCTTTGGGTCCGTTTTCCTCATTAGGTGCACCCGCGCAGTCTACAGTTGAACACCCGCTTATTGTAGGGGATGTGTTCCAAACCCACCGGCAAATCCGTGCTATAGCGAGACCGTGCATAAAAGAGAATTCATTGTGTATTCAAACATCAAAATGTTCAACCAAACTACATAATTTGGTCCGACTAAAGCACAGGTGTCAAACTCAAGGCCTGGGGGCCAGATCTGGCCCGCCGCAGGATTTTATGTGGCCCGCAAAGACATATCATGTGTATCAATTTCCGTGATTTTTGTTCAAATCTGTACCAAAATTTCATATGATCATAAATAACACTGAGATATCACAAGCATTTGTGTGTTACCAAACATCATCATCTGATTCCAAAACTAGTTCATAAATTATGTGTAAATATGATGAGGCGGCACGGTGGATCAGCTGGTAAAGCGTTGGCCTCACAGTTCTGAGGTCCCAGGTTCAATCCCGGACCCGCCTGTGTGGAGTTTGCATGTTCTCCCCATGCCTGCGTGGGTTTCCTCCGGGCACTTCGGTTTCCTCCCACATTTCAAAAACGTGCAACATTAATTGGACACTCTAAATTGCCCCCAGGTGTGATCATGAGTGCAACTGTTTGTCTCCATGTGCCCTGCGATTGGCCTGCAACCAGTTCAGGGTGTACCCCGCCTCCTGCTCGTCGACAGCTGGGATAGGCTCCAGCACTCCCTTGCTACCCTCGTGAGGATAAGCGGCGAAGAAAATGGATGGACGATGAGGCGACAGATTTTCATGGTTTCACTGTCATGACGGCCCTCTGAGGGAATCTGTAACTACAAAAGTTACGCAAGAAAAATGAGTTTGACACCCCTGGACGAAAGTGCACTTGATGCTAACTTACGGTACGCTATCATGTGAAACAACACAGATGACGAAAAGAATTTAGCACAGCAAATATTACAGGATCTCAGTCAGGGAAATCTTCCCTTTGGAGCCAACACAGACACAACATACTCCAGAACCAATTCATTACTGACATAGAATGACAGAGACAGAGGCACAGCATCGACACACACAACTCTCGCAGAACCGGTCATCATGGACCCATCATGGTACCAACTTTGAAGTGAACTAAAATCTACACAGACCCATCGAAGAATCAACACGGGCTAACACCGAACAAATCTAAATCCAATACAGACAATACACGGAACCAACAGAGATGCAACACAAATCCAACCTACAATAATTGTACTGTTAGAGCACAGGTGTCAAACTCAAGGCCCGGGGGCCCGATCCGGCCCGTCGCATGCTTTTATGTGGCCAGTGAAGGCAAATTCCGTGTGTCAGCTTCCATGATTCTTGTGAAAATCTGAACTAAAATTTCTAATTGTTAGATAATGAATCATAACATTGAGATACTACAAGCATTTTTTGTGTTACCAAACATGAGCATAGTTGAAAAACCCATCCATCCATCGATCCATTTCCTTTGCCGCTTATCCTCACTCGGGTCGCGGGGAGTGCTGGAGCCTCTCCCAGCTGTCAACGGGCAGGGGGCCGGGTAGACCCTCAACCCGTCGCCATGGAGACAGACAACGGTCGCAGTCACAATCACACCTCGGGGCAATTTCGAGTGTCCAATTAATGTTGCACGTTTTTGGGATACGGGAGGAAACCGGAGTGCCCGGAGAAAACTGAAAACCCCCATTAAATTTGATTTCTGATTCCAAAACTAGTTCATAAATTTAATGTGTATATATGATGAGGCGGTGCAACAAATTTTATGATTTCACAGTCATAACGTCCCTCTGAGGGAAACCGGAACTACAATCTAGGCCTGACCAACATATATCGTCACAGAACCGACATAGATTAAACATTGAACCCGAAATTTACATCAATTCAATATTCAGCCAACACGCAACCAACGTAACAACAAAATACAAATCGCACACCCAAATATAAGACGGCCAAAATAGAACCCACGTAGCCCCATAGAGAAACATTGAATAGTACAGAACCAAAACAGAACCGCCATTCCACAACTGTCACAAACCCAACACATCATCAACGCAGAGTTGACGTAGAACCAACATAGTAGCTTCACAAAACTGCCAGAACCAATTGACAACCAACAAATAAATAATACACAACCAAAATAGGAATGACATAACACTGACATGTTTGCAATATTTGTATTTTTGCAATATGCGAGGCTGAGGAAACCCCGTTAAAATGTATATATATTTTTTTCCTTCATCTCGTCTAGTTTGCAGAACTAAACAAAGGCAAAGTATAGGATGGATGAAATGTGTCATGTTGCGCCCCCCCCCCCCCCTCCATCTCCCCCACTTTACTCCCTCCCCGTGCCGCCCCGTAAAGCTGATTAGTCGGTGCAGGTCTTTGTCACCCTGTGTGATTTCTGCATGCTACTCGGCCCTCCGACTGGAAAATGTGCCGAACTAAGTGCGTCTGCTAATGAGATCAAAAGGCTGTTTAAGATTCTGCCGAGTCGGCTCTTTAGCGCCGGTGTCGCCTGGAGCGTCGCGCGCACACTTAAACACTTCAGCACCTTCGCAAACAACACGTGCACACACGCAAACACGTACACCATGGATGAGCACACACATACACACACGCATACTTAGAATCCACACATGAACGACACCACAGAACCACCACAGTACCACAATAGTACCAAAGGACTAAAACCACCTTAGAAACTAAACAGAACAAACAGTGAAACAACACGAAACTGACGTAGACACATCATAAACCAGTACGTTGGCCTCACAGTTCTGAGGACCCGGGTTCGATCCCGGTCCCGCCTGTGTGGAGTTTGCATGTTCTCCCCGTGCCCGCGTGGGTTTTGTCCGGGAACTCCTGGTTCCTCCCACATTCCAAAAACATGCAACCTTAATTGGACACTCTAAATTGCCCCTAGGTGTGATCGTGACTGTGACTGTTTGTCTCCTTGTGCCCTGCGATTGACTGGCGACCAGTCCAGGGTGTACCCCGCCTCCTGCCCGTTGACAGCTGGGATAGGCTCCAGCGCACCCTGTGACCCTCGTGAGGATAAGCGGCAAAGAAAATGGATGGATGGATGAAAATCCAAGATACAAGAAACACGATATCACAGCGCTAACACAAACTAGCAAATTAATTAGCATATACTTAATGCAAAACCGATACAGGAAAAAAAAAAAACCCCATAGTACAACATAGGAGTGTCACAGGAACAACACAGTCAAATAACCAATAAAGAAATTTCACTGAACCCAAGCAGATCCGGACCAAGCCTCACAGAACCAACGTAGAGCTCGTGTACGCAACGTCACCGTTTGCACGGCGCCGTATTGCCGGTCAAACCCAGCTGCTACGTTGAAACGGAGCAGATTTTTCAAATGGCCCGAGACGTGTTGTGGTGTTGTTGGTTGTCACAACAGACGAGGCAGATATTCAAAGAGGTCAATCTATGGAATACCAGCTGAGAAGACCAGAAAATATGGATGAATTTCTGCAATAAAATATGATAAATAGCGCCCAACCAAAATACACATACGCCTGTAGCGATCGCTTCATGTCAGGTAGGAATTATTCTTCTCAATCTCAAATAAACCAAAAAGTATTTATGATGCCAAATTGGCTCATTTGAGAACAACATGTATTTAAAAAAAGAAAATAAACCGTCTGTCGTGGCAAAGAGGTTAACGTGTGGCCGCGATCGCTTCCGTGTACGTTCCGTGGAGATGTCGCCGTCTTTTTTTTCAATCATAGTTAATGAATGCGAGTTTATGTAAAGCCAGGAGACATTTATTGAAATATTGAATACTAGCTGAAAAGATCGATGGATTCCGGCAAAGGTTAACGTGTGGCTGAATACACTTTCGCGTTCTCCAGCCCTCAATCATGGTTAATAAATGCGAGTTTGTGTAAAACCAGGGGTCATTTATTTAAATATCTGTATTTGTATTGAATACAAGGTTAATGTGTGGCCGAACACGCTTCCGTGTTCACGAGCTGTCTCCCAGTCACTATGTGGGATTTATTCCTGATTGAGGACGGATCCAGAAATGAAGTATTTGTATACATCCAGACTTTTCTACGGATTTCAAACTCCTCCGTGTAAATCTCGACGATTTACTCACCACATCCGTGTGTAGATCCAGTTGTCCAAGATAAGCGGAAGCGGGTTAACAGTCCAATTTCTTATCGGCGAAAACATGGACTTCTGCACAAAATATGGGTCCTCTATGCCAAGTGTCTCTCATTTTTTTCCACGTACCTTGGTTTAATATCACCTTCTAAATGTCTTACGTTTATGTTAAGACGTATTTTCGGTTCGTCTCCACAGAATTAACTTGCGACAATGCTTTGTTTGACCGGCAATGTGGCGAGTCACGTGATTTTATGACGTAGTTGCACGAGCTCGATTGACTAACAAACAACCCACAGGCCAAAAACTGAACTAACACAGACCCGTATAAAACCCTCACAGAACCAGCACACTAACAAGACAAAAACCAAAATAGGACTGACCCAGAACATGGCACGATCACAGTACAGTACCAGCAAAGATGAATAATACTCAACGTAGTCCAACACAGTAACAACACGCAACCAACATAAACCCTTCACAGACCTGAACAGCGTTATCATGAAACCATCACAGAACCAACATGCGGTTTGAAGTATTATCCCACTCTCGAGACATTTTTTCCTGGTTTTTTTTTTTTTTTTTTTTTTTTTCGGTATCCTGATGTAATGAAACTTTGAGCTGTGAGTGATCTGGAGTCCTTCAGAGCGTGGCCACACAGCTGGGGGACAACTTCCCCCTCAGGTCCACCTCACAAGGAGCCCTCTGCTGACCTTCATCTCATTTTAGAGTCTCCTGCCGGGTTGTCAATTAAATCCGCACCGGTGTGTGTTCCTGTGCATGTGTGTGCGTTTGAAGAGGCCAGTGCCATATGGCGCCGCCTGATCATTAATGAGGCTGCCGCGGGCGAGGAACCACTGGAGCTACTCCCTCGTACGCGTTTCACCACACACATTGGTCACCGCAGATCCGTGTTCAGGGGCTGTGAAGGACCAGAGAACCTCAACTCTCACACACACAGTTGGAGTCCTCCGCAGATGGCGATGGGCCTGCTTAATTCTCCTCGGTGCCAGTCAGTGTTGCGCGAGCCTCGGCCCAGACGGACCTGCCTCTGGGCTCCCATCATGCATCTGTCCGTGCGCGTCCACGTGTTTGCATGCACCGAGGCCACGTGTGTAGAACATATTTCCGTTTGACGTTCCACGTGTATATCGTCATAAATATCGGGATGAACCCACAAATTATCGTAAGGCAGGGGTGTCGAAATCATTTTTCTCGCGGGCCACATTGTTGTTCCGGTTTCCATCACAGGGCCGTTATGACTGTGGAACAAAAATATTTAATCATCTCATCATATTTACATAATCAATTTATGAACGAGCTTTGGAATCAGAAACCAAGGGTCATGTGTTTTTCAACTATTCACGTTTGGTTACACAAAAATGCTTCCAGTAGCTCAACTTTATCCACCCTCGTGAGGATAAGGAGCAAAGAAAATGGATGGATGGATGGATGGATGGATGTTTTTTTTTCATTTAAAAAACTGTGCGCAACAATATCCTCCCCCAACTGTGTAGCATGAAATTGGAAATATGTTTTCCTGTTTTTGGTCAATTGGGATTCCATCCATCCATTTTTTCGCTTATCCTCACGAGGGTAGCAAGGGAGTGCTGGAGCCTATCCCAGATGTCAACGGGCAGGAGGCGGGGTACAACCTTGAACTGGTCACCAGCCAATCGCAGGCCACACAGAGACAAACAGTTGCACTCACAATCACACCTAGGGGCAATTTAGAGTGTCCAATTAAACACACACGGAGAACATCCAAACTCCACACAAGCGGGGCCGAGATTGAATCCAGGACCGCAGAACTGTGAGGCCAACGCTTTACCAGCTGAGCCACTGCGCCTCCCTCAACTTTATCATTTATGATTCATGACAATTTGAAATATTGGTAGAGATTTTTACAAGAATCATGGAAATTGGCACTCTCATTTTGGCTTCGCAGGCCACATAAAATCATGTGGTGGCCCAGATCTGGCCCCCGGGCCTTGAGTTTGACACCTGTGTCATACAGAAAATACCAAAACATATACAAGCAATGTTCATCTTATCCAATTTTGTTTTCATGTTGTGTGAAAGATGGATATGTCCATATCCTGTGCCAATACATCATCGCACTACTACTCGTGTGTGTGCGCGCGCGCGCGCGCGCGGCCTGATTTGAGGAATATTCATGAAGAAGCATATACAATACAAATGTAAATATGCCAGAGGCTGCTTATTTGCATATGTAGTCCCTTGGCAGGTGACAAATAAAGACAGGCAAACACATAAAGTCATGCGAGGTATGCAAATGTGCTATTATCCACGTACACGCTGCGACATGCCACACGAGTGTCACGGATCACAAGAAACGTTGGTTGTACGCGTGTACCTAATGAAGTGTCCAGGGACCGCGGCGTTGTTGTTTTTTTTTTTTTTCGTTCGCTGTCGTTTCAACTCAATGTATTTGAGCTCTATGCCCCCCACAGGTGCCAACGCCAAGCTGCGCTACCAGATCGCGGCGGGCAACGCCATGGGCACCTTCGACGTGGAGCCCGAGGTGGGGACCATATTCGTGGCCCAGCCGCTGGACTACGAGATGGAGCAGCACTTCGAGCTGCGGCTGGTGGCCTCGGACGGCAAGTGGGAGAACGAGACGCTGGTGGCGGTGCGCGTGGTCAACCGCAACGACGAGGCGCCCGTCTTCAGCCTCGGCGAGTACCACGCCGTCGTTCAGGAGGAGCTCACGGAGCTCCCCGTGTTCATCATGGAGGTGCGTCGCGAATATACACAACAGATACAATTGTTCTGATGATGGTCCAGACCTTATTCAGTTTTCACTTAGTTTCCTTTTCCAATAATTTTGCCCATACTTTCATCACTCCTCGATTTCTTGTCACTTCTTGTAAGCCCGACCTCATCTTCAGTGCTTCCTCATGTTCTTTAAAGGTCATGTGTCATTAAATGGATGGTTTTTAGTATGTTATTAATGATAAAACGGCACGCATCGTTTTTGTTCACCACAAAACATGATTTTGACGTATACAGCTTTTTGTAACTCCCGCCACGAAAATCCTCTCGAGGGATTTGTTTTCGACAAGAAGCAGGAAGTGATGTAAATGGCAGGACTGCCCTCAAGTGGACTCGTTGGTTTCTATTAGTTTTACCTGCGGGAAGGTAGCTCGTTGTTCCTTCGCGTTAGCCAAAATGCTGACTCGTTGTATTGCTAGATATTGCTCGAACACTCGGAGGGTGCATTTACCCTTCATACTTTTCCAAAATACCTGGAAAAATGGATTGCACAGGTGCAAAGGACGAGAGCTTTGTGGGTTCCAAATGACAGGTAGGTGTGTATATGCAGCGACTAAAAAAAATAATAGTTGTACGGGGTGTAATCCGTACGTCAGGGGTGCTAAATGTGTCGATGTGCCACCCCAGCCGAAGCCGTGAACGGCAGACCCGGCGCTGACGGGGTGGCTCGTCGCGGCACCGGGCCGCTGTTGCTCATCTCCGCGGCGGAGTGGCGTTGTTTATCACCGCCACGGGGGTGGATTGGACCTGGAGGCGGTTTGGCTGGAGCGTTTTCGTCGCGGGCGGAGTTGTTTATGACCGCCGCGGAGGTGGATCAGGCGGGGAGGTGGTTTGGCCGTGATCCGCATATCATCAAAATATGGCTCGAAACAATAGGGTAATATTGCCCCGGTCACTTCACTCGGTTGTGAGATGTTCTCTTCTTCGAAAAAAGCTTCCGTGTCACAACGGGCGTCGGAAAAATCTGTTGTTCGTCTCCCATAGTAGGTGGCACTGCGGGTTTTCAATGGCGAATGTCCCAGTGTGACGTCACGGACAGAAGATGCAGCCAATATGGCTACCACATGAATGTCGAATGAGACTTTTGCCACTTTGCACATGGATGACGCGCTCTCCGCTCATATTTATTTTTTTGTATAGACATTGAAGTGAAGAATGTTACATGTATTTTTTATTACAATATCTATTTTAGAATGTTTATAGGCATGAAACGTGACCTTCAAAGACGTGGTGTTTTTTTGTGCATGATAGAAGATAATATCAAGTTCTCTAAGAAATCCTCTCTCTCGTTATTGTGGCATTTAACAAAATTAAATAATTTTGGTGATCCTGACTGACATGAAATTGGAGAGATTTTGTCCGATTTGACTTCAGACAGTGAGACAAAAAATCAAATATGTTTTTGCCCAGTGTATGTAAACTTCTGGCTTCAACTGTGTGTCCACTTTCCATCTTTTTTTTTTGTCCCAAAATTTTGTCTCTTCTGCAAATTTTCTTCTCTTCCACTCTGTGTAAGTGTCGCAATTCTTTTGTCCAATCTTTTCACTTCTTTTCTATGGTGTCCAATACTTTTGTCCAAACTCTCTATTTTTCTTCCTTTCACATTCTGTGGCGTCGCAATGCTTTTGTGAACATTTTCATCGCTTTTCACTTTCTGTGGGCGTCTTGATACTTTTTGGCCCAAATCCATATTTTTACTTAGCGACGGGTGTCCCAATAACCTCACACGTGTGTTCCGGTCGTCGGGTCAAGAGTCGAACATCATCTGAAAAGTTTCTCCCTCCTCCTTTTTCGCTCCCCCCCCCTCCATCGTCCTGTGGCTTTCATCCGCCATTGGTCACACCTTCCCGGCGTGACGCGCGCAATCAGATTAGCAAGATGGAGGCGCGCCGCAAAGGGCAGGGAAGTAATCCGCCGTGTCACCCGGTCCAGCGCCCGGGCCCCGCTTCCCCGGGAATTGATTTGATGTGCGCCGCCCGCTCACTTTGGCATGACATCACCTGCCCCCTTTTTCGTCCCCGTTTGTTCAGACAATCCACCCGATGGGGGGAAATCCAATTTGAAATGAACGGTTTCCGCGTCACCTCTGCTCCGTTCTCCTCGTCTTATGCGTAGTGTGTTCCCCAACCAGCCTTTTTACATTCGGAAAAAATAGATAATATATAACTATTCCTGAGCGCCTGTTCACACTCACTCACTCTCAAGAAATGAGAGCTATAATATCACATTAAAGAGAACAAAAAAAAAAAGAGGACTCCGTTGAATGCGTAGGCTGTCAAAAAATACGCAAAGCGTTTTTTGTCACGCCCAGTTCAATTTTACGAAAACTGACGCACACCGTAATTCGCGCACCCGGTTACAAGCGTCACCGAGTACGCTAAAAGGGCCTGTTAAAATAAAACTTACCGGTAAATATCACTGAGACACGCCAGTAACACAGCAGCAACACGCTAGCACAGCGCTAACAGGGCTGAAAAAAGTCATTTCTTCAGCACATATATTCCAACGGTCTCATTCTTACCTTTTCAGGTCAAGTGCCCGCTTGCGGCCGTTAGAAAAAATGCACAAATTAGCCGCATCACCGCATAAACCGTGGGGTTGAAGGCATGCGGGAAAAAAGTTGCGACTTGTAGGCGGAAAATTACGGTATGTCTAAAAAGAAAGGCATGTTGTATACAAACAACGAAATATTCAATGTGAAACAGCAAAGATGGTCTCAGACAAATTAGCATAAATGTTACGGTAATTGTGAACCTTCCAACTGGAACTTTAACACGCAGGGAGTAGCAACTCGTAAAAACAGTATGAAAAATACTCACAGGTATTTACAGTGGCGCCTTGACTTCTATGTTTTATTCATTCATTCTGATTTGTATTTCAAATCAACTTTTCCCAATGAAATAAATGGAAATTCCATTGATCTGTTCCAGATCCATCCATTCATTTTTTTTTCGAGCCGCTTATTCTCGCAAGGGGCGCGGGAGTGCTGGAGCCTATCCCAGCAAAAAATTTTGCCACAATTTTTTTTTAGTTGAGAAAAACAGTGTTGTGTTGTAAAATTAACTCATTAACAAAAACGTAATAAAATACACTGTAAATGAACTGGTTTCACAAAGCCAGAACTGGAATTTCATTGTTCCGCTAGTCACTGCATGTAGCAGCCATCAAGAGATGAAAAAGACATTTCTCGTCAATAAATGGTAATATTTGAATTAATATATTAAATTGGATAATTCCAGCATACCTGATGATCTCTCACAGCACAGTAGTTTGGAATTACGGATTTAGCTCATCGCCACGACAACGCACATCGGGGAGGAGGAGGAGGCGGCAGCGACGGGATCACATCAAAGCTTTCTGTAAACAAGAAGGAGACGGAACACTCAAAAGTGTCATTTTGCTTTCTCTTATGCGCCGACTTTGCCATTAAGTTTTAATTGCGTGGCTGACAGCCGGGCGGCGGCGCCAGGGGAGATAAAAGGACGCCAACGGGTGACAAAGCTGAAGGGGGAATGTTTACTTTTATGCGGCTGCTTAATGAAAAACATGGCGATAAGACGGGAGCGAGACTACGGTGGTTATTGGATTGCTTGGTCATAGTTTCAGTGGAGTATAATTTGAAAGAAAAAAAAAATAAAGATCATATTTAAAGCTGCACAGTCTCAACGGTGACTCCAACTTGTCCGTACAAGCTAGCTCCAAACTGTTTATTGTCCATCCCAGTTGAAGTTTACTGTCTTGACTTGGATGATGGCGTCGTTCTCATTTCTCCAGGTTTCCGCCACTGATCCAGACCAAGACGCTGACCAGACCGCCCTGCGCTACTCCCTCCACGGACAGGGTGCGGGGGGTGAGTTCACCATCAATGAGCGCACCGGGAGAATTTACGCCCAACGGCGTCTCGACCGGGAGGAGCGTCCGGCCTGGAGGTTCTTGGTCTTGGCCACGGACGAGGGAGGGTCAGGACTCACGGGATTCGCCGACGTTCTTTTGGAGGTCCGCGACGTCAACGACAACGCGCCCTTCTTCCCGTGCCCGGCGCTGGAAGTAGATGGCTGTTTCTTGGGCCAGGTAGCTGAGAACTCCCCCGCAGACACCTCTGTCATGGAAATGCGAGCTATGGACCTCGATGATGCCAACGAGGGCAAGAATGCAGCGCTGAGCTACAGCATCGTCAAGAACGTCCGCAATGAGATCAACCTCAACCTGTTCTCCATCAACGCCACCACGGGGACTATCTACACCGTTCTGCGCTCCCTCGATCGTGAGGCGGAGGAGCGCTACCTGGTGGTGGTGGAGGCTCGGGATGGAGGTGGTTTGGCCGGGACCGGGACCGCGACCATCCTGGTTTTGGATGTCAATGACCACCCGCCCATCTTCTCCCAGAGGGTCTACACTGCCCAGGTGAGCGCATGTTTCTCTATATTTTTCTTCAATAATGTATTGTAAAGATGGTATAAGCGACTTCCAACTGTTTCTGAGACAGCAACATGTCTCCGTAATACCGAAATTACAGTTATAAGAATACCCAACTTTCTTAATAGTTTTCATCGTGTCAAAACTTATTCGGTATGGTGAACCAAAACTAGGCGGAGCAGACAAATTTTTATACGTAGATTATGGTGCTAATAATACATGCCGTATTCTTTAGGTAACTGAAGACCTGGAGGTGAACAGCGAGGTTCTCGTGGTGTCCGCCACCGACGGAGACCAGGATGAGAACGCAATGGTGACCTTCAGCATTGTGAGCGGTGATGAGGACAGGAAGTTTTTAGTGGAGACCGACAAGTTGAACCGACGCGGTGTGATCAAGCTGAAGAAGAAGGTGGACTTCGAGAAACCCCAGGAGAGGACTTTCAACCTGACTCTGAAAGCAGAGGACGCAGATTTCTTCAGCTTGGCATACTGTCTGGTGGAAGTGCAGGACTCCAATGACCATGCTCCAGTCTTCTTGCCGCAGTTCTACGAGTCGCCAGCCATGTCCGAGGACGTTCCCGTGGGCACCATTGTTGTCCAGGTGATGGCTACCGATCTAGACTCCGGACAAAATGGACGTTTTTCGTACAGCATTGCCAAAGAGTCGGACCCCTACAATCAGTTCCTGGTGGACCAGTCCGGTTGGGTGGTGGTGGCTAACTCCTTAGATCGGGAGAAAATCTCTCAGCACCGGGTCGTGGTCCTCGCTTCCGACGCTGGCAACCCGAGCCTGACTGGCACAGCCATCATCATGGTAACCGTGCTGGACGTCAACGACAACGGTCCGGAGTTCGAGGGACGCTACCGGCCGGTGGTGTGGGAGAACACGCCAGCCCCGCAGGCAGTGTGGATGAATGCAAGCTCACGACTGCTGCATGCTACCGACTGTGACCTCTCATCCAACGGCGGACCCTTTTCCATACGGCTCCTCACGCTTACTGCGGACGCCGCCAATTTCAACCTGACCGACTTCCGCAATGGCAGCGCAGCTATCACTGCCCTGCGGACGTTTGACCGCGAGCGCCAGAAGGAATACCGACTCCCCATCCTCATGATTGACAGCGGCTCGCCCGCCATGAGCTCCACCAGCACGCTGACGGTGATCATCGGAGACCGCAACGACCACCCCCACTTGCCAGGACACGCCAACTTTATTGTGTACACTTACGAAGGTATTTACTATCCTAGTTTGTCCGTGTAGATTCTGGGTCTTCCAGTGTGGTTGTTGACTGTCTTGCATAACGACCAACTCGTTGGCAAACAGATTGTTACCAATGTCATGAGAAAATTTTGCTTGAAAGATGATCCGACGTAGTTTTCCCCCATTATGCGGTAATCGGTGCTCTGGTTGTTAGTATGCTACCAAGATCACAATAAAAAACAGCTGTCCTAAAACCAGATTACACCAGTTTAATTTCAAAACTTTGCTGAGTTTTGGTGTATGTTTTTTTCCAATCCATCCATTCATTATCTACGGCTTTTCTGAGTCAGGTCACGGGGAATTGGCTTCAGCAGGGATACCCAGATTTCCCTTTCCCCAGCCACTTCTTCCAGCTCTTCCGGAGGGATCCCGAGGCGTTCCCAAGCCAGCCGAGAGACATGGTCTCTCCACCGTGTCCTGGGTCGTCCTCGGGGTCTCTTTCCGGTGGGACACGCCCGGAACACCTCACCGGGGAGGCGTCCGGGAGGCATCCGAATCTGATGCCCCAGCCACCTCATCTGGCTCGAAACTGTGACCCTCCCGGATAACCGGGCTTCTCACCCTTGTTCTAGGGAGAGGCCGGACACCCTCCTTGTATTCGGGATCTTTTTTCAACCCAGCAGATTTTTTAGAGTTGTTGCGTCAGGAATGGCATCTAGCGTAAAAACTGTGCCAAACAAATATGAGCATTCATCTGAGATGCCACGCTGCAGCGACCCCTAACGGGACAATCTGAAAAAACTTACTTAGATTATTTTTCGTTTGTCTTCACCTGATTGCAACCGAGATTTGATGCTGAACTTTTTGTGACTGGTCGTCCTAACCTTCACATTCCCCCAGTGTGTCCTCCACACAGACCAAATATGACTACCATTGAGCTCATAAGACGTTTTTGTCACAGTCGAGTGCTTCCGATGTCTCGCTGCAGAACACATGACTTATTTAGCGGTTCAGACCAGCTGTCAGCCACTGTAATTTACTGCTTGGGACTTAGCTTGTATTTTTTTCATGGTCTGTCTTTAGGGCTTTTCCACGCGAAACCTACATTTGTATTTGATTCTTTTTCGAAGTTAATTTGTTGCTTTGGACTTTTTTTTTTTTTTTTTTCAGGTAATCTGCCACCGACAGTGCTGGGTCAAATACCGTCCCCGGACCTCGACGACTGGAGCGAGAAGTCGTATCGATTTGAAGGCAAACCATCAAGGTACCAAAGGACGTCAATGATTCGAGGGCAATAGCCATTTGTTCTGTGTAATTGGACTTTACCGTGAGAACTGATAAAATCAAGCTTAACTGTTGGTATCTAGGTGGCACTTCCTGGTTCTCCTCCAATCACCAGCCACGCTCTTACCGAGATCCAAAAACTCCAGTCCCCAAATCCGAGCAACGTAATCTGAGCAACGTGAAATTCGGTAGACGTACTTTATAAATCATAAATAAACCGATCGAAAAGTCTAAAGGCTATTGCCAGGGTCCAAGGTGAAGCGTCTCAGAGATTTTGACCAAATGCTGAACATTTTTATCCACGTATATACTAAACCGCTAACTATTAATTGAGTTCCTTAAGGTCAGAGCTTGATCAAAGGAAGTCAATGTAGTTTTGGAAATACAAAACAAAAAAATCAATTCATCACATTTGGAGACAAACAAGGAGAAGAAGAAGAAAGGGTACTAAAAGAGAGAGTGACAGATTTAAACCAGAGGAAGACAGACAGTACAAAGGTGCGCCGTGACAAAGAGACAGCGACACAGAAACAGGCAGGAGACAAAGAACGGGTACGAGTTTGGAGGATAGGAGCTATTTTTACTTAATGCGTATTAAAATTACCCCGCCGAAGCTCAGCGAGGGTACGCTCATTTTGTTTGACGCCTCGAGTGAGCGTAAGGAAAAGGCGCGCTCCGTTGTGTCACCGTCACCTCTGACTTGACACCTCCAAGGAAGGGACCACAGGCAACAAAGGATGTTAGCAAACATGGCACCCACCCGGGATCTTCAGAACTTGCCATTTTTTTCCCTAGTGGAGGGAGAAGGGGCAGGTTTTTACGGCATGTTATTGGGCAGGCATCTATCGGAGGGGGGTGTTTATTTTTCGCAAGTGGTCAAATCCAATTGATCTGATGAATTCATGAAATGGTATCTCATATTGTTGCGGCATCTTGGTGCCAAGGAACATTGTTGAA
This sequence comes from Syngnathoides biaculeatus, assembly GCF_019802595.1. Lineage (NCBI taxonomy): Eukaryota > Metazoa > Chordata > Actinopteri > Syngnathiformes > Syngnathidae > Syngnathoides > Syngnathoides biaculeatus. The sequence continues at coordinate 9,860,383 of NC_084644.1, forward strand.
GTCAGTTGGGGAGCGTTGCCATTATCCTCGCGTGCCCCTTGCCAAGACACTGAACCAATCCACGCTGCCGACGAATGAATACGGTTGCATGTTTGGTGGTGGTCGGAAGGGGCCGTAGGCGCAGAATGGCAGCCGTGCTTCCACAGGGCACGAGTACAAAAGTAGCTTATCACCACCAGGGTGTGTTGAGGAGTGACTGAAAAATGGGTGAAATTCTCAAGCCTCTTTGAGTGGCTGGAAATATACCGCATCATCTTCATCATAATCTTGGTGCCAAAGAACTGGAAATGTTGAAGTGAGTTGAGGAACTTCATTTAGACAAAAGTAGGGCTTTCCTGCCATCTTTGTGGGTAGAAGATAATTAGGAGTTAATTGAGGTGCTTAAATCAGAAAAAAAGTACCACTTTGATGCCGTTTTGTGGACTCTTGTGGTCACGGAACTATGTTGAAGGGAGTTGAGGAGCTTTATTTAGACAAAAGTAGGACTTTCCTGCCATCTTGGTAGCTAGGCAATAATTAGAAGTTAATGGAGGTGCTTAAATCAGAAACAAAAAGTACTGCTTTGATGCCAATTTGTGGAATCTAGGTGTCACGGAGCTATGTTGAAGTGAGTTGAGGAGCTTCATTTAGACAAAAGTAAGTCTTTCCTGCCATCTTGGTGGCCAGGAGATAATTACATGTTAACTGAGGTGCTTAAATCTGAAAAACATACTGCTTTGATGACATTTTGTGGAATCTTGGTTTCACGGAACCATGTTGAAATGAGTTGAGGCGCTTCATTTACAAAAACGTTGTGCTCTTCTGCTATCATATGACATCTTGGTGCCAAGGAACTATGTTGAAGTGAATTGAGGAGCTTCATTTAGACAAAAGTAGGGCTTTCCTGCTATCTTGGTGGCAAGGAGATAATTAGGAGTTAATTGAGGTGCTTAAATCGGAAAAAAGTACTGCTTTGATGCCGTTTTGTGGAATCCTGGTGCCACGGAACTATGTTGAAGTGAGTTGAGGAGTTTGATTAAGAAAAAAGTTGCGCTTTCCTGCCATCATATGACATCTCGGTGCCAAAGAACTTTGTTGAAGTGAATTGAGGAGCTTCGGTGAGACAAATGTCGTGCTTTACTGTCAATTTATGGCATCTTTGTGCAGAGAACCTATGTTGAATTTAGACAGAAGTAGTGCTTTGCCACCACCTTGTGGCATCTCTGGGTATCTCTAACATCTATTCAGGAGAATTGTTCACTAGTCACAGCGAGAATCAAGAATAGCGGACAAACACTGCGTATGGATTTTAAATTGGATGGCAAGTATATCGACAAAGATAAGATGATCGGTTTTAAGGATCGCCAGAGCGGGAAATGCGGGTATTACACAGGTTTTACAATTTAAAGTTAAATAGCAATGGATAAAAAATAATTGGCTTGAGTTTATGATGAGAAAAAAATGCTCAAGCTGCCTTCATACCGAACCGCTTGGTGGAAACGCATCTGTTTGTTTACGCGGTGTTCACATCGTGCTCTGAATCCCCACGGCAACCGCGGTGGGTGACGCGTGTCGCCCGTGGAACGTGACGTCTATAAGGTTTGAATCCGAGCGACGGCGGCGGCGTAGACACGTCGCACACGTTTTGGCCCGCTTTCAGTCGCCGCTAATGAGGCCATCTGGCGGGCTGTCTGACGGGCGCGGCGGCCGCCGCGTGTTTTGCGCCGCGCGAGCCCGATGGCGCACGTGCAAGTCGGTAGCCGGGCCGCGTTGACGTCGACGGTGCGGTCGAGCGCGAGGGTTCCGCGTCAAGACGGTCCGTGCGCACGTGTCGGACCACAGAGCGCAGCTGCTCTCGTCGCCATCTTAAAGTCGGCCTTTAATTAAGTGGATAGAAATATGAGGTGGGATAAAAGTAAGTTCAGTTTCCACTTGAAGAAAAAAGGTTGTTGTAGTTACACGTGCGCTGTTTTTGCCCAAATTAAGATCAATTAAACACACTTTAGGCTTGAAAATTCAACGGAGGGTTTTCGATCCAACGTGAAGGGTTCTAATAACGAGGCTTTCAAGGCAAGTGTTGCGTTTTCATTGCTTGAGTTTGTGACTTGCATGGGGGGAACTTAAAAAGTTGTGGTAGGTCCCTTCCTTCCTTCCTTCCCTTCCTTCCTTCCTTCCTTCCTTCCTTCCTTCCTCCCTCCCTTCCTTCCTTCCTCCCTCCCTTCCTTCCTCCCTCCCTCCCTCCCTTCCTTCCTTCCGTCCTTCCTCCCACCGTTCCATTCTTCTTTCCTTCCTTCGTCCCTCCCTCCCTCCTTTCCTTCCTTCCGGCCTTCCTTCCTTTTATGTATCTTTTCCTTCCTTCTTCCCATCGATTGTTCCATTTATTCTTCCTTCCCTACCTTCTGGTCTTCCTCCCTCCCTCCCTTTCTTTCACACCATCCTCCCTTCCTTCCTTCCTTCCCCTCCCTGACTCTCTCCCTCCCTTCATTCCTTCCTTTGTTCCTTCCTTCCTCCCCCTCCCTCCCTTACTTCCTTCCTTCCCTCCTTCCTTCCTTCCTTCTTTCCTTCCTTCCTTCTTTTCCTTCCTGACTCCCTCCCTTCATTCCTTCCTTCCTCCCTCCCTCCCTCCCTCCTTCCCTTCCTTTGTTCCTTCCTTCCTTCCTCCCTCCCTCCCTTCTTTTGTTCCTTCCTTCCTTCCTCCCTTCCCTCCTTCCTACCCCTCCTTCCCTCCCTCCCTTCCTTCCTTCCTCCATCCCTTCGTTCCTTCCTTCCCTCCTTCCTCCCACCCTTCCATTCTCTTTCCTTCCTTCCCTCATACCTCCTCCCCCTTTCTTCCTTCCTTCCTTCCTTCCTTCCTTCCTTCCTTCTTATTCTTATCTCTTTTCCTTCCTTCTTCCCATCGATTGTTCCATTATTCTTCCTTCCTTCCCTACCTTCTGGTCTTCCTCCCTCCCTCCCTTTCTTTCACACACCATCCTTCCTTCCTTCCTCCCTCCCTCTCTCCCTTCCTTCCTTCCTTCCCCTCCCTGACTCTCTCCCTCCCTTCAATCCTTTCTTTGTTCCTTCCTTCCTTCCCTTCCCTGACTCCCTCCCTCCCTTCATTCCTCCCTTCCTTTGTCCTTCCTTCCTCCCCCTCCCTCCCTTACTTCCTTCCTTCCCTCCTTCCTTCTCCTTCCTTCTTTCCTTCCTTCCCTCCTTCCTTCCTTCTTTCCTTCCTCTCCCTCCCTTCCTTCCTTCCTTCTCCTTCCTTCCTCCCTCCCTCCCTCCTTCCCTTCCTTCCTTCTTCCTTCCTTCCTCCCTCCCTCCTTCTTTTTTTCCTTCCTCCTCCTTCTTCCCTCCTTCCTTCCTTCCTTCTTTCCTCTCCTTCCTTCCTTCCTTCCTTCCTCCTCCTTCTTTTCCTTCCTTCCTCCCTCCCTTCATCCTTCCTTCCTCCCTCCCTCCCTCCTTCCCCCTCCTTCCTTCTTTTTCTTTCCTTCCTTCCTCCCTCCCTCCCTTCTTTTGTTCCTTCCTTCCTTCCTTCCTCCTCCTTCCTCCTTCCTCCTCCTTCCCATTCCCTCCCTCCCTTCCTTCCTCCTCCTTCCCTTCTTTCCTTCCTCCCACCCTTCCTTCTTCTTTCCTTCCTTCGTCCCTCCCTCCCTCCTTTCCTTCCTTCCTTCCTTCCGGCCTTCCTTCCTTCCGTTTATGTATCTTTTCCTTCCTTCTTCCCATCAATTGTTCCATTTATTCTTCCTTCCCTACCTTCTGGTCTTCCTCCCTCTCTCCCTCCCTCCCTTTCTTTCACACCATGCTTCCTTCCTTCCTTCCTTCCTCTCTTCCTCATTCCTTCCTCCCTTCCTCCTCATTTCCTTCCTTCCTTCCTTCCTTCCTTCCTTCCTTCATCCATCCTTTGTCCATTCATTCCTTCTCTTTCATTCCTCTGATACTATTCTTCTTCTCCCTTTATCCATCTTCCTTCCTTTTCACCCTTCTAACATTTCATTCATCCTTCCTTTGTACATTCCGTCCTTGTTTTCTTCCGTTCTCACTTTCTTCACTTTTAATCCCTTCCCTTTCTCCATTCCTTCCTTCCAACTGTCCTCCCTTTTTTCCTGTGATTGCTTCCACGCCTTCTTCTTTCTTTGTTTCCTCCCTACTTTGTCCTTCCACGCATTCTTCTTTCCTTTATTCCTTTCGTCCATCCTTTCTCTCATGCATCCTTTCCTTCTTCCCAACAATTGTTGCATCCATTCTTCCTTCCATCCCTTCCTCCCTTTTTTCCACACCATCCTTCCTTCCTTCCTTCCTTCCTTTCATCCCATCAACCCAACTTCCCTCCCCCTTTTTTTTATCCCTTCCCTCTTTAAGTTAAGTTGATTAAGAAAGTGCATATGTCCTTCCGGTCGTCTCTGTACAGAATTTAGCAAGACGTCATCCCAGAGTCAGTGAGTGAAACAGTCAGAAGTGAAACATTCGTAATATAATTTAGAAGGGGGAAAAAACTCATTTTATTACAAAGATGTAATACTTTATACTATCGGGCAAGGTGCCAAGGTGCCATAACATAACTGTCCTTGTCTGTTGCCCGGGCAACTGAGGCATGAAGAAAGACTTTCTTTTGGGGGGGCTTTATCCAGTTGACCAGGAATTCCAAAACTCTGGAGATGAAAAGTGTACTGGTGGCCTGATATATGAATGAATTAATTTTTATGTTTCTACTATAAAAATTTCAACCAATAAGGAACATTTCAATTATGCAAAGGTGGCTGAAAACACAATATGGGGAAAATGTATTGTTTACTTTTTGCGTTTTCACGACTAAACTTAATGGTGCCATGGCTGGCTGTAAAGTGCTTTATTTGGATGTTTTTGTGGATGTTTTTCCCCCAAGCAATTTTCCTGCGATGTCATTTATGATTTTCCAATTTAAAAAAAATGACACACGTTTTGTCCCAATCCTCATTTTCATTCAAACATTTGAATCCCTGATTCTGTGCAGGTTGTTCAGCGTGAATCATAGTTCGGGCCAGCTGAGTATCAGGGAGGGCGTCCCGTCCGGCTCGTACCAGCTGCAGGTGCGCGTGTCCGATCCCGCCTGGCCAGACGTCACGTCCACGGCGCACGTGGAAGTGGTGGAGCTGCCGCGGGAAGCGCTCCGGAACGCCGCCTCCCTCCGAATATGCAGTAAGTGTCGCTTGTGGGGCAGGTAGTTCAGTACCATTGGTCGGTCGATCAGTTAGTCAGTCGGTGAGCTAGTTGGTTATTTATTTAGTCAGTCAGGAAGTTAGGTAGTAATTCAGTCAGTAGTAGTAATAGTAATTTCCGGCTTACAGAGCGCACCTGATTATAAGCCTCACCCTGTACATCTGCAAAGGAATTACTATTTGATACATACATAAGCCGCATCTGTGTAGAAGCCGCACGTGCCCACATTGAAACACAAATTGAAACATGAGATATTTACAAAGAAACACAGTACACAAAAACAGTTTTCAAAGTTGTAATACCTTAGCTTAGCTTAACATAGCAACAACACAGTAGCACGAACAGGACCGGTTAAAAAAAAAAAAAAACACACACCTAAATCACTGAGACAAGGCAGTAACATAGCAGAAACACGCTAGTGCAGTGCTAACGCCAGCGCAGTCCTAACGCTAGCATGGCACTAACAGGGCCGGTTAAAAAAAAATAGACACTGGTAAAAATCGCCAAGACATGGGAGTAACACAGCAGCAACACTCTAGCACAGCGCTAACAGGGCCGGTTAAAAAAATATATATATACTGGTAAAAATCACTGAGACACGGCAGTAACATACCAACAACATGCTAGCACAGCGCTAACAGGGCCAGTTAAAAAAATATATACATACCGGTAAAAGTCAGTTCCTCGGCACATATATTCCACCGGTGTCACTCTTACCTTTTCCGCTCGATTGCCTCCCTTGCGGCCGTTAGAAAAAATCCACAAATTGACTGCATAAGCCGCAGGGTTGAAAGCGTGTGAAAAACGTTGCGGTTTATAGGCCGGAAATTACCCTACTAGTAATAGCGATTGGTATTTAGTCAGCTGGTTGGATTTCATTCAATAAATTATTAATCTAGTAACTAATGTCAGCTAGTTACTAATTCAGTCAGTTACTTACAAAGGAAAGTCAGGTGGTCAGTTAGTTAGTTAGTCAGTTAGTTAGTTATTATATATAGTTCATTGGTCAGTCAGTTTTAAACTTATTTGCTTAGTTAGTTAGTCATTGGTCAGTTAGCTAACCAGGTAGTTGTTCTTCCATGAGTCACTTATAGTATTTAGTCTCTTGGGCAGTTAGTTGATCAGTTACAGTTAATTTAATTAGATTACTTAATAGATTGGACCAAATGCACCATACCAGTTTGCACAGGAATCAAGTCACAGTCCAAAGTACTCAAACCTGCAGGGAACTGTCTGAGAGCGGACTCTTTGTTCTCCTCACAGACGTGACAGTAGACGAGTTGTTCTCGTCCAGAGGCGGCGAGGAGAGCCGCTACTCCCGTTTGCGTCGGACGCTGGCCGAACTCCTGCAGACGGCGCCAGAAAAGGTCCACGTCTTCTCGGTGCGGGACGCCGGCCCGGAGCGGACGAAGGAGCTGAGCGTGTGGTTCGCCGCGCACGCTTCGGCCTACTACAAGGCCGAAAAGCTGCACGGCTACGTGGCGGCAAGTAAAGCAAAGGTGAGCGCTACCAAGTCCACATCAACACCACTACAGTATTTTTGATCACATTTGACGTTGTACACAGCTTTTACAGTACATTTCATTTCACTAAAACCTTCAAAGTTTTAATACCTTAGCTTAGCTTAACATAGCAACAACATGGTAGCACGAACCGGGCTGGTTAAAAAAAAAACAACATACTCGTTAAAAAAAAAACAAAAAAAAAACCAGCCGCTGTGTAGCAACATGGTAGCACAGCACTAACAGGGCCGGTAAAAAAAAAACATACCTAAATCACTGAGACCCGGCAGTAACACAGCAGCAACACGCTAGCACGACGCTAACGCTAGTGCAATGCTAACAGGGCCAGTTAAAAAAAAAAAAAAAAAAAAAAACATACCGGTAAAAATCACGTAGACAACACACTAGCAACATGCTCGCACGACGCTAACGCTAGCGCAATGCTAACAGGGCCAGTTAAAAAAACTTACCGGTAGAAATCATGAAGACAACACAACAGCAACACGCTAGCATGACGCTAGCGCAACGCTAACACAGTGCTAAAAGGGACGGTTAACAAAAACAAAACATACTGGTAAAAGTCACGTAGACAACACAGCAGCAACACGCTAGCACGATGTTAACGCAAGCGCAATGCTAACAGGGCCAGTTAAAAAGAACTTACCGGTAAAAATCATGAAGACGACACAAGAGCAATACGCTAGCATGACGCTAATGCTAGCGCAGCACTAACACGGTGCTAACAGGGCCGGTTAACAAAAGCAAAACATACCGGGAAAAATCACAGAGACAACACAGCAGCAACATGGCTTATGGCCATTCTACCCTGAGAACGCCCGATCTAGAAGGTCTGGCACTGGTTAATACATGTGTGAATCATAGTTCGGGCCAGCTGAGTATCAGGGAGGGCGTCCCATCTCTCCCCGGCTAAAATGCAGAGGGGTTGCGTCAGGAGGGGCTTCCGGTGCCAAACAAATGTGCGTTCATCTGAGATGACACGCTGTGGCGACCCCTAACGGTACAAGCCGAAAGGACAAGAAGACAGCAGCAACATGCTAGCACAGCGCTAACGCTAGCGCAGCGCTAACAGGCCCGGACTGGTAAAAGTCACTTCCGGGGCACATATATTCCACCGGCCTCACTCTTACCTTTTGCCCTCGAGTGCCCCCTTTCGGCCATTCGAAAAAAAATGCACAAATTAGCCGGCTCATCGCATAAGCCGCACGATTGAAAGCGGGTGAAAAAAGTCGCGGCTAATACGCCGGAAATTACGGCATTTGGTTACAACGGTTTATCAGTTGGTCCGTCACCCAGTGTGTCACAGGAGTTAGTTACTTAGTCAATTAGCCACCCAGTCGGTCACTTGGTAATTCATTCAGTTATCTAGTCAGGTAATTTGTCAGTTACGAGTCACCGTCTGTCCGTCTCATTCTGTTGTTTACAGTGATTAGTCAGTTGATCAGCTGCTAAGTTTCAGTAGTTGAATCATCCCTTACGCCGTCAATTTCTCCAGTTAGTCAGTCACTCGGTTGGTTAGTTAGAGGACACGGAGCGAGTTGAAGATTCCTTTGCGTTGGTTCACTTCAAGCATTTGACACACACAGTGAGTCAATACTCGACAGGCCTTTCAACGTTCAAGTGCGTCACTAAGTGGATGTCGATGTGACACACGTGTGCTGTATAACACTCGCACACGCTTGTGCACGCGTGTACATGAATACTTAAGATGCTTTAAAAGCTTGACAGCAGTCGCTTTCGAGACCCCAACTGCACGTGCTAAGAGTCAGTCATCCGTACACGCACCGGCGCTAAAATGTCAGATCGAGACGTCCGCCAAGGTCAAACAGTTTGGATTTAACGGCAGATTCTACACACCCCGCTTGGATAATCTGAATTTTCATTCATTCATTAAGACAAAACTGAAATATAAATTGGAGGGCTAAACCTAGCACCTAAGCCTGAGCATCTGAATCTGTTCAGAAACCCCAGTTGGAATGCCCCAATCATTATGTTAAAGTCCAATCCGAACACAGGACTAAATCTTCAGATCCAAAGACATATTGACATATTGTGTATTGATTGCCAGTATTTCTATGATTTGAATCAGCTCCGCATTTTTCGGGTGTTGTTTGTTTCAGCTGGAATCCGTGCTCGGCACGTCCATCTGCCAGGTTGGCGTGGACGACTGCCCCCACGCAGACTGCGCCCGCTCCGGGGGCTGCTCCACCCAAGTGTCGTTCGCCCAGACCCCGGCGGGCCTCAGCGCGGGCGACGTGTCTTTGGTGTCCCTGCGGGCCAAGACCGCGGCGCGGTGCGGCTGCCGCGGACGCGAGGCCGCGCACCCGGCTTGCTCGGCTTACCCCGGAAACCCCTGCCTCAACGGGGGCACCTGCGAGGACGGACCGCTGGGGTACAGGTGGGTGAGCGGCCAGCCGAGTCAAGTTCACCTCTGAGGCAGGTTTATGTTCAACGGAGTTAGTTAGTTAGTTAGTTAGTTAGTGCTTGCATGCATGCGTGAGAGTTAGATAGTTTATTAATAAGTACCGTAATTCCCGGCCTACAGTGTGCACCTGGTTATAAGCCTCACCCAGTACATTTGTAAAGGAAATACCATTTGGTACATAAATAAGCCGCACCTGTGTAAAAGCCGCAAGTGCCCACATTGAAACCCACATTGAAACATGAGATATTTACAAAGAAAAACAGTACAGAATTTAACACTTGTGCCGCCGCACTAACGCTAGCTCTGCGCTCACACTAACGCTAACGCTAGCTCCGTGCTAACGCTAGCTCTACGCTAACGCTAGCTCTATGCTAACGTCATGCTAATGCTAGCTCTACGCTAACGCTACACTAACGCTAGCTCTAGGCTAACACTAGCACTGCACTAATGCTAACACTAGCGCCACGCTAACAGTGCCAGTTAAAAAAAAAAAAACAGGTAAAAATCACTGAGACCCGGCAGTCACACACTAGTGCAATGCTAACAGGGCCAGACCAGTAAAAGTCACTTCCTCGGCACATATAGTCCACCAGGAAATTACAGTAATCCTTTCTATGAAAGTAGCTAATCAGATGGTCAGTTGTTAGTTGATTACAGCAGTTAGTAGATTTTTTTTTTTCTTCCGATGTTATTTATTGTAGGTTATTCAGCTAGTTGGTGGGTGAGACAGTTTGACAGTAGGTTAAAATGAGACTTTCAGAATTAAAATGATCAATGTAGCAGTCTACGTCTTCACTCCATCAAGTAGCAGTCACGATAATAACAATAAAGATGGACGTGCCAAATGTTTCCGTGCGTCAGGTGCAAGTGTCCGCCCATGTTGGACGGGCCAGAGTGCCAGCAGACCAAGCACAGTTTCGGGGGTGGGGGCTACGCGTGGTTCCCCCCCTTAGCGCCGTGCTTCCAGAGCCACATCTCCGTAGAGTTCCTGACGGCGGAGCCCGACGGGCTGCTGCTCTACAACGGGCCGCTCGGACCTGCCCCCCAGCCGGGAGAGCCCCAAGATTTCATTTCTATCGGTGAGTCCGTGGCTGGAATTCAATGTCTGCTGTATAGAGCTACGTGTATAGAACAAACAAAACAAGATGTGACTGAAAACGCTCACGAGGAGCTGCTTTGACCAACTACGCCACACCCCTTCAGGACTGTTGCTGTCGCGACTTTCGGCTTGTCCCAACCCGATTTCTCTCCGCTCTCTTGACTTGCGTACTTCCGTAAAAGGCCTCCCTGCCCGTAGATCCGAGAAACTTGAATTTGTACTTAGCAAACATGCTGATGCTCTCGTTCTCCGCAACAATGGAATTGGATCAATGTGGCATGTCAGCAGACAAAGAGCATCACGGGACGTTAATGTCAGCTCCCGGTGGTCCTGATGTGGCGTTATAGGATTAACCGGCCCCGACGCCGCCCCCGCTCTTTTCCCAGACACATCTTGCGTAATCTGCTGCCATTAAATTTATGTAATTATTCCACCCGCCGGCTTGTTCTCGTTTCCTGGTCGGGGGGGTAGAATCAAATATGGCCGCCTCATTGATCGCTAGAGAGCTTTTGTCATTAAAGCGTCGATAGCGATGGCGCACGCCAAAGCGGGGCCGACACGCACGGCGGACATGAGGATATCGAAAGCGGCACGGAAGAATTGACCCGCCGCTTCCGTGCTGTTTTTTTAATGGGATTCATCAGCTAGCACAGCAGTTAAACGCACGAGCCCATCAATTTACTGTGCAGACACAAAGCATTCACAGCCAGTCACTTTGTTATAGCCTTATTGTAACATGGGGGGGTCCGTAAAATTCCCCACTCAGCACTGCAAAATAAGAATTGAAGAAAAGGTTTGGAGGAGGAAATGGAAACTTAGCTGTTTATCTGGAAAAAACATTTTTAAAACCTAATACCGTGATGCCTCGGTTCTCGACCACATTCCGTTCCAGAAAACGGTTCGAAAAGTGATTTGTTCGAAAACCGAATCGATGTTTCCCATTACAATGAATGGAAAAAGCAATAATGCGTTCCAAACCTAAAAAAAATTGCTTTTTAAAGCATTTTTTTTAGCTTTCCCTGATAATAAACTGCATAGTTGAAATACATGTATAGTTTAAATACTTTATGTGATAAAATAATTGAAGAAATATATTTATTTTTTGCTTAAAATGTATGCTTTAATTCACAACAAAATGCGTCGTGGGTCAGCTGGTCTGGCCGCGCGCAATATGTTATTTCCGGGTTTTGTCTGTGGCGTTTGAGTACCGATTTTCGTTTGAAAACAGAACCAAAAAAATCTCTACATTTTCATTCGAAAACCGATTTGTTAAAAAAAGGAGGGCGTTTGAGAACCGAGGCTTTACTGTATATTCCATTGTGGGAAAAGTGAAGCGGTAAAAAAAAAAAATTATTCCATCCATCCATTTATGCACTGCTTATCCTCACACGAGTCGTAGGCGTGCTGGAGTCTAACCCAGCTGTCAACGGGCAGGAGTCGGCGCACACCCTGAACTGGTCGCCATCCAATCGTAGGGCACATAGAGGCAAACAGCCGCACTCTCAATCACACCTAGGGGCAATTTAGACTGTCCAATTAATATTGCATGTTTTTGGGATGTGGGAGGAAACCGGAATGCCTGGAGAAAAACCACGCAGGCACGGGGAGAACATACAAATTCTATTGGGGGGGGTGGGTGGGGGGTTGAACTCCGGTCCCTCAGAACTGTGAGGCAGATGTGCTAACCATCCACCGTGCCACCCCACTTTATTTCATTTCAGAATAAAATGCATTTATAAAATGTATAAAACGACCTTTTATTTTCATGAATACATTTTCAAAAATGTGTACTTTTCTCAGATTGTTGTTTGAGGTTTGAGGGGTAAAAGGCGATTCAAGTTTTCTTCTGATTTTGGGAAATGTATTCAAAATAAAAATACAAAAACATTTACAAAATTCTCTCTCCCAAAACTTTTTTAACCTTATCCTTATGAGTAACATTTTCTGTAGGGGGGAATACTTTTACATTTTAGTTGTTGCAATAAATGAATATTTCATGAGATTATTGAATACAAACAAACGAAAAATGAATCCATAAACTTTAACCAATTTGAGGAAAAGCTGCAAAAATGACTCTTCTGAATTGGTTTCAACACTGCAGTCGATGGCTGCCCCCTAGTGGCCGTCGACGTAATCACAAAGTGAAATCATGTCCTTGTATGTTTCCATGCAGAGTTGAAGAGAGGCGTCCCGGTCGTCAACGTCAACCACGGCTCCGGAACCTTGACCCTGCAGCTGCCGCCCAAATCCAACGTTGCGGACCATCGCTGGCACCGACTCGATGTCTTCAGCGACGGCAAGGTCGGTACTAGTAACTAGTAACGAGTAACTCTTTACTGCTGAAACTTATACTTCGACAAAAGTGCTTGCAATCTGTACTTGAGTTGAAGTACAGACGCTTGAAGGAAAAAGTCAATGTTTGAATTCAACTCCTTCAATGAAGTAAAAGTAAAAAAGTACATACTCTGTCATGTACTTGTTTTTTTCAAGTGCACTCTGAAAAGTACACGGGTATAAAAGTAAATGTTAAAATGTCCATTCTTTGTACTTAAGTACAAAAGCAAAACTTCATCTGAAATGTTTTCCTGTAAGTACAAAATGTACTTCAATGTAAAAGTACAGAAGTTGCAGTACCCCTAAAAATCAAACTTATGAAGTATGAACTCTGAAATGTACTTAAAAGTCCAAACTCTGGCATGTACACAACTGCAAAATTAAGCCATTCGTGGGCAGCGTCCCATTTTTGGGACATCGTGATTTTCACGCATTATATCCTTCAGTATATCAAAATATTGAAGTGTTCTGATTCTGATTCTGGTTTTTGGGATGATCTACTAACAAAACCCAAGTACCCTCTCGCGGGCAGCGTCCCATTTTTGGGACGAGATTATAAATTAGTAAAGTTATCATATAACTTAACCATAAAGGAAAAATAAGTGTTATTTCCTTGATTTAGGCCTGTTAGGGGACTTTTATCTCAATAGGGCAAAAAATTGCCACCCTGCCCATGAAAGGGTTAAAAAAAATTTAATTAAAAAAAGTGAAAATGATTCAAAGGTAGTGTGAAAGTAAAACAAAATAGTGCAAAATAAGTACTTAAATGCAAAATACATCAATGTAAAACCTAAAAATGTGTACACGGTTGCTTCCTGGGGCTGAAAACGAGTTCTCAATGCGTTTCATTTAGGCTGTGGAGCTGGTCCTGGATCAGTGCTCGGGGGCGGCGGTCAACGAGCCGCAGGGGGTCGGTGAGGGAGACCCCCGGGAGACGGACGAGTCAAGCTGCAGGGTTGCGGGACAAACGCCAGGAAACGAGAGGTGAGAAGCGGGCCAGCGCCGGGCCCAGAAATACTCGCGGGGAGCACGTTGACCGACCCGTTCTTCATGCTGGTCTTCGTCTTCCTCAGGTACCTGAATGTGTATCAGCCGCTCCAGCTGGGCGGCGTCAAGCAGACGTCCCCTCGGCCGCGTTACCCGAGTTTCCGCGGCTGCATCCGGAACCTGGCGGCGGACACGCAGGTGCGCTCGGAAGAGGCGGACTACGGACCCGCGTGATCGCTCGTGAAAAAAATACGTCGTGTTATTACGATTGATCGTTATTGGTGTGCGGTCGTCACTCAGGTGTACGACCTGGAGCAGCCCGGCGAGAGCGTGGACAGCACCCCGGGGTGCCGGGCCACGGACGGCGTGTGCGTGACGGCCGGCGGGCCCTCCTGCGGGGCTCGCGCCGCCTGCCTCGCCGACTGGGGCGCTTTCAGCTGCGAGTGCCACCCCGGCCACGGCGGGCACAAGTGCGACGCAGGTGCCCGTTTGGTTTTTGCGTGTCTGCCCGTGTTCTGTGCCGAGGGGAGGGTTGGGTGTGTTCCATTTGCGTTTGATATTTTGTATCTGATTTGTTTGGATTGTTCTGGTGTTTTGTGTGTGTGTGTGTGTTAGCCTCTCATATTTGCTGCATAACTCATTTATTTATGATTTTTGCACTGAGGCCAAAGCCCAAAGTTTTTCTTTGGCACCGTACAGCGGCATCTTGGTGCCACGCAACTACTGTAATTTCTCGAAAATAATGCGCACATTTTGCCAAAATGTTTTCAAAAAGTGAATGGAGCGCATTATATTTAGGTAAGGATGAAAAATAAAAAATGCAATTACACTGTATAGTCGTATACAGGTAAAAGTACGTGGTAAAAGAACGTGTACACATACATTTCGATATGATATTCTCATCTTACACGTTTATATTTATTACGGTAATGTGCGTCCCCAACCTGAACTCTATGATCTCCTCGGGGAGCTTGCATTTTACGATTTACATCGGCACATGCACATTATTATTAATGATTGTTATACGGATAGTTTTTTGAAAAACAATACAAATACAAACCAAACAAAATATTAATATAGAACATTCCTTATATTCTGAGCATATGGGTAGCGGCAAATTGGTGGTGCGCATTGTACACTGGTAGAAGGGTTTTCCTGATTTTTTTTTTTTTTTTTTTAAGATCAGCTTTTGGGATGCGCATTATACTTCAGGGTGCAATATACTGGAGAAATTATGGTATGTTATGACAACAAGTTAATTGAGAAAAGAAAACTCGTGGTGGTCCACCAATTTACGGCATCTACGGGTACCGTAATTTCCGGCCGACAGAGCACACCTGGTTAAAAGCCTCACCCAGTACATTTGTAAAGGAAAGACCATTTGGTACATACATAAGCCGCACGCGTGTACAAGCCGCAAGTGTCCACGTTGAAACCCACATTGAAACAAGAGATATTTACAAACAAAGACAGTACACGAGGAGGGTTTTCAAAGTTTTAATACCTTAGCTTAGTTTACATAGGCCCTGTAGCTCAGTGGTTAGAGCACTGGTTTGATAAACCAGGGGTTGTGGGTTCGTATCCCACTGGGGCCTCCACTCCCTGAGAAGGGTTGCGTCAGGAAGGGCATCCGGCGTAAAAATTGTGCCAAACATTTGTGCGTTCATCTGAGATGACACGCTGTGGCGACCCCGAAAGGGACAAGCCGAAAGAAACTTACTTACTTAGCTTAGTTTAACATAGCAACAACAGGGTAGCATGAACAGGGGTGGTAAAAAAAAAAAAAACAAAACAACAACATACTGGTAAAAAAAAAAAAAAACAGCTACGGCAGCAACACAGTAGCAACACTAACAGGGGCGATTAAAAAAAAAAAAAACATACCTAAATCACTGAGACGCGGCAGTAACACCACAGAAACACACTAGCGGGACGCTAATGCTAGTACGACGCTAACACTAATGTGGCGCTAACAGGGCTGGTTAAACAAAAAAATACATAAATCACATGTGGCGGTAACACAGCAGAAACATGCTAATGCTGGCGGTACGCCAATGCTAGCGCAACGCTAATGGTAGCGTTGCGCTAACAGGGCCAGTTAAAAAAAAAAAACATACCTAAATCACTGAGATGCGGTAACACAGCAGAAACACGCTAGCCCAACCCTAACGCTAGCCTGGCGCTAACAACACCGGTAAAAAAAAAAAAAAAAAAAAAAACATACCTAAATCACTGAGACGTGGCAGTCACACAGCAGAAATACGCTAGCGCGACGCTAGCACGGCGTTAATGCTTGCGCCACGCTAAAAAAAAAAAACATACCTAAATCACTGAGATGCGGTAACAAAGCAAAAACACGCTAGCGCGACCCTAATGTTAGCGCAACCCTAGCACAATGCTAATGCTAGCACGACGCTAACGCTAGCTTGGCACTAACGGGGCTGTTTAAAAAAAAACAAAACGTACCTAAATCACTGAGATGCGGCAGTAACACAGCAGAAACATGCTAGCACGACCCTAATGCTACCACGACGTTAAAGCTAGCGCGACGCTAACGCTTGCGTAGCGCTAACAAGGCCGGTTAAAAGAAAAAAAAAAACATACCTAAATCACGGAGACGCGGCAGTCACACAGCAGAAACACGCTAGTGCAACGCTAATGCTACTGCAACACTAGCGTTAG
Organism: Syngnathoides biaculeatus; assembly: GCF_019802595.1. Taxonomy (NCBI): domain Eukaryota; kingdom Metazoa; phylum Chordata; class Actinopteri; order Syngnathiformes; family Syngnathidae; genus Syngnathoides; species Syngnathoides biaculeatus. Next base: position 9,876,587 of record NC_084644.1, read on the forward strand.
CGTGGCCGTAACAGCGCCGGTTAAAAAAAAAACATACCTGTAAAAATCACAGAGACAACACAGCAGCAACACGCTAGCACTTACAGGGCCGTTTGGAAAAAAACATGCCAGTAAAAGTCACTTCCTCGGCACATATATTCCACCAGTGTCACTTTTCCGCTCTAGTGCCCCCTTACAGCCGTTAGATAAAATGCACAAATTAGCCGCATCACCGGCGGCAGAGTTGAAAGCGTGTGGAAAAAAGTGGCGGCTCCTAGGCCGTAAATTCCGGTAATCCTAAACCGTGGTTTCTCCCCCTCAGTGGTTCCGGAGTTCTCTTTGGATTCCAACAGCGTGCTGAGGTTCCACCTCCGAGGAGGGGGCAGCCCCAACCGGCGCACCGACGTCCAGCTGCTCCTGCGCACCCGCGCCACGTCGGGGACTTTGCTGTCCGTGACGTCTCGGGACGCCGACGAGTACATTGTGTTGGAGGTACCGGCGAGTCATTATTTTCATTGGTCAAATTGAGGTACAGGCAGTTAAAAATGAAAGAATTCAAAATAGAATCATATTGTCACGGCTTTGGCTCAGATCGCGGAGGGCCACATCTCGGTCAGGGCCAACCTGGGCGACGGGGCCCACGCCCTTCGGCTTCCGGGTCAGCGAGTGGACGTGGGCCAGTGGGTGCTGGTGGGCCTCAGTCGCCACGACAACCTGTTCGCCCTGCGACTGGAGCAGGGCGGCGGCTCGCGGGAGGCCCGCGCCCGGCTGGGTACCCGGCGGGAGCTGGTGGTGGACCCCAGGAGCCTCACGGTGGGGAGGGGGCCCAACGGGGGCGACGACGGAGACTTTCAGGGTGAGAGAGGCCACAGCAAATTGACGACGCCCCCACTAGATCAGACTTTTAAGCGATGTTCTATGTTCTGTTTGTCTGTGTTGTTGCGTGTAAAGTCGCACTTATCTGGAGGTTTAGAACAGGGGTGTCAAACTCATTTTTGTCGCGGGCCAGATTGTCGTTATGGTTTGTCTCAGAGGGCCATTATGACTGCAAAACCATAAAATTATTTCATCGCCTCATCATATTTACACATGAAATTTATGAACGAGTTTTGGCATCAGAAATCAAAGCTAATGGGTTTTTCAACTACTAGTGTTGATGTTTGGCAACACAAAAATGCTTGCAACATCTCTAAGTGATCATTTATGATGTAAGAATTTGAAATTTTGTACAGATTTTAGTAAGAATCATGGAAGTTGACACGCGTGGTTTGCCTTCGCGGGGCGCATCTGGCCCCCGAGCCTCGAGTTTGACACCCGCAATGTCTACGCTAATGTCTGTTGTTGCCTCTGGCCTTTTGCATTATTTGTTAGCATAAAGCTAGTGAACGTTCACCAGATGAAATGTGGCTTGGATGAACATTAAAATGAGTGTAGCATCGATTCAAATGTTCATTCGCCCCAATGTGGCATTTCATTTTGTTTGTGAGTCGATTTATGAAATGATCTCGAACGTGTGTTCGTTTAGGTTGCCTGCGGGACGTTCGTTTCAACGGCCGGGCGCTCCCTCTGGACGGGTGGAGCGGCGGCGAGCTGGTGAGCGTGCTGGAGAGGCGCGGCGTCACGTTGGGCTGCTTCAGCGACGCCTGCCGGGCGCAACCCTGCGCCGAGCCGCTGCGTTGCGTCGACCTGTGGAGGAAACACCAGTGCAGGTACACACGCACACACACAAAAAAAAATAACACTTGTAAACAACTACTTGTGCAGGATTATACAGTGCGTGTGATTTTGTCTGGCTACGTGTGTTCCTTCACCGTTTGTGTTTGAATATGCATTCCCTAAAGGATTATAATTCGATCACAGTTAATGCTAATCTTTAGCACTTTTTTTTTTTTTTTGTGTGTTAGTATTAATCTCGTTGAGACATTTCTAAGGAAAACGTGCTTTGTTGTGTTTATTTTGACATGAAATCTTCTGGGAAGATGGCGTCAAAAAACTTGAAGCCTCTTTTTGGAACAATCTGCCAAACTGCTGCTAATTGTGTTGGGTTTTTGTTGACTGCTACCAAGTTAGAGCTCACATAGCCACAAGGTGGTGCTCACGCAGCTGACCTTTTACCCTGGATGAAAAATGTGCAGTTTTTTGCTACAACCCATAATTTATTTATTCAATACTTTAAAACATAAAGAGGTATCTATATTATATTCTCTCTGTCCTCAATTTTTGCCAGTGCTTTGAAATCTGACAGACATTTATTTCAGTCCTTTGGAATATTGTACATATGATGCGGCCCCTCCCCGAACCAAAAAAACCTGCCATTTGAACTACTGGCTTATTATATCCCCTGATGCCTCCCTTGAACTTCCTTTATCAATAGTATTATTGATCGTGTATCAATCATTTTGGCATTGGGCGTCCTTTTTTTGGGGCTTGAGCACCTTTCCCCAAAAATGTCTGTGGACGTGCCTGCAGGACTCGCACGGTATGTCAAGTTTTCACTCGCAAGTCAAAAAAAAAAAAGAACAAATGACATGAAATTGTAAGTCGAAGTCACTTGTATCTCACAGCTTGTTTTTATTTTATTTTATTTTATCTCGGGGTCTCGCAGGTGCCCCGGCGGTCAGGTGACGCTGATGGACGAGTCGGGCTCGGAGCGCTGCGTGCCGTCGCCGTGCGGTCCCGCGTCGTGCCGTAACGCCGGCGTGTGCCAGCCGCTGTCGGCCGACAGCTTCCGGTGCCGCTGCCACGAGGGTTTCCGCGGGCAGCGCTGCGAGCTGGGCCAGTACCGGGGCCACCGGCTGGCCGCCCTCAGCCCCAGCTCCATCCTGGCCATCAGCATGTGCCTCCTCGTTTTCTTCGGTGAGTTGCTTTTGCTTGCACAATTATTATGATTATTATTATGTCATCAAATAAAGAAAGAAATTGTAATGATTTGACAAAAATCTTGATGAAAATGAATTAGTGTGTTGTTTATTAAAATATTGTAGTGCAGTAAAGCCTCGGTTCTCGAACGTCTCCCTTTTCGAACAAATCGGTTTTCGAAGGAAAACTTTGAGATTTTTTTGCTTCTGTTTTCCAACGAAAATCGGTACTCGAACGCCCCCCGAAAAAACCCGGAAATAACATATTGCACGTGGCCCGACCAGGTTGCTTGTTTAAAGTTATTCTGCACTTTTGTTAATAAAAAAAAGTTTCCAAGGCCGGGGGCGAGTTGCTACAGATACAGCAATGCGCTCCCAGCCTAGCGTATTCTACTACTAAAGCATACATTTTAAGCAAAAAATAAATATATTCAATTATTTTATTATATAAAGTATTTAAACTATACATGTATTTCTACTATGCAGTTTATTATCAGGAAAAGCGAAAAAAAATGCTTTAAAAAGCCCAATATTTTAGGTTTGGAACGCATTATTTCTTTTTCCATTAATTCTAATGGGAAACATCGATTCGATCTTCGAACAATTCACTTTTCCCACCGTTTTCTGGAATGGATTGTGGTCGAGAAGTGAGGCATCACTGTATGTTAATGTATTAAATCAAATAAATACTCTTGCTTTGGTTATTCACATTATATAAATGGTTACTAAACTAAACTTAAATCATGTAAAATTCTTACATACAAATACGGTGTCATATTTTTATTTTATTCAGTTGAAGTGGTTATTTTAACATCCAAAAGGAGGAAAAAAAATATAGAATGACATTGAATTGTTTTGTTCATCAGAACTCTATTTTAATATATCGAGTGAAAAATGGGTAATGTTTTCATTTATCTTTAATAAAAATCGTTCATTACAGTTGCAAATTATTGGTTGAATATATAAGAATCAGTACAAAAACTTTCAAATGCAAAAATGTTATTTTAAAAAATGAAACGTGAGAAAGAATCATTTTATTTATTAAAGCATTATTTTGTTGAAGAAAGGATAAAATTAATTATTAAATAAAAGAATAAAGTTTTCATTTTATTGAAGAATTCATATTAAATTCTAAAATATTTACAAGTAAAAATTCATTGATTTTGTTCATAAAAACTTACTTTTAAATAGGGAATAAAAAGAAAAAGAAAATGTATATATTCTGAACAAATTTTGCAAATATTGATTAAAATACAATTAGTTTGATGAATAAATAATATGGCATTTCTATTTATCGAAGATAATTAAAAATGATTCACTGTCAGCCTTCCCAGTTAACATGGATACTTGACTTCTAAAGCCGTCAATGGCAATGAATGTGTTTTAAGAAAGTGTGAATAAAAAATATATACATATTTACAGTTCACAAGGGTTTATTATTTATTTATTACACATTTTTAGATGATATTCAACTCCTCCCCCCCACCCCCCCACCCCCTTCCCCCCTTTCCTCCCGATAGCCGTGCTGGTGGCGGTGACGGTGTGGAACCAGAAAGGAAGCCGCAACAAGTTTCGCAAGCGAGGCGTTTACCACATCCCGGCCGAGCACGAGAGCTGGGAGGACATCCGGGAAAACATCCTCAACTACAACGAGGAGGGCGGCGGCGAGCAGGATCAGGTACCCGAACCGAGTCCCGAGCGGACACAGAAAAATGGAGTCGACCCGACTATCCAAAGTGCTACCTTCCACCGGAACCTTCGTGGGACTTTTAGTTCTTGGGGCTTTTGTAGTTTCTGGAATACAAAAAAAAAAAAAAAGGAAAAATAAATCTGGTATGTTCAGCTACCTGGAACAATTTTTATATTGTACATTTAAAAAACATTAATTGGACACTCTAAATTGACCGTAGGTGTGACTGTGAGTGTAATTGTTTGTCTCGATGTGCCCTGCGATTGGCTGCCAACCAGTTCAGCGTGCACCCCCACCCCTCCGGCACTCGTGAGGATAAGCGGCAAAGAAAATGGATGGATGGATTACATTTTGTCAAAATAAAAATGTTTTGTTTTATTAGAACTCTATTTTGATATATCGAGTGAAAAATGGGTCATGTTTTCATTCATTTTTAATAGAAATGGTTCATTACAGTTAGAAGTTATTGGTTGAATATGTAAGAATCAGTTAGTACAAAACTTTCCAATGCAAAAATGTTATTTTAAAAAATGAAACATGAGAATGAATCATTTAATTTATTGAAGCACTATTTTTTTAGAATAAAATAAGGATTTAATTCGTTTTATGAAATAATTCATATTAAATTAATTCTAAAATATGTAACAATAAAAATTCATCTTTTTTTTCATAAAAATGATGTTAAAATATGAAATAAAAAGATGGTCATTAAGTTATCAATAAAATTCTAAAATGACAAATGTTATCATTCAAATGAACAGTTTTACATGGACAGTTTAAAAGGTACCTTAATTTGTTGATTATTAATTATTAAATTAAATCAATTTTTATAATTAGAGGAACTCTAATATTATTATCAGAAACAAAAAAAAAACACATTTCAATGAATGATTGGTTATGTAGTAAAGGAATTACGTAGCATAAAAATGTAAACGGTGGGAATCCATTATTTGAAACATTATTTTTCAATTTTACTGAATCATTGGGGCATGGTTTTTAGTGGTACATTTTAATTGTAGACTGTATTGCAATGTAAAGAAAATGAAATCAAAATGATGATTGAAAATGAAATCTTTTCATTTTCTCCGCCCGCAGAAAGGCTACGACATGACGGAGCTGAAGCGTCCTCTGTGCTCCAGCCTGTCTCAGTCGTCTTCGTGCACGACGGCCCCGCTCATCAAATCGTCTCCGGGCTCGCAGGAGGAGGTGCGCCCCCCCTGCCCTGCCGGCCCCTCCTGCGCCCCCTACCTCAGCGTCCCGCAGCCGCACCTGCGCGCGCACCCCCACCCTCCTCCTCCTCCGCCGCCGCCGCCGCCGTCGTCGTCGCGCTCCCACGTGGACTTCAAGAGCTACGTGTCTCGCATCGTGTGGGAGGCGGACCACGACGTCGACGCGATGCCGCGGGACGTCTTCCGCGTGTGGCGGGAGGAAGGATCCGGAACCCCGGCGGGGAGTCTCAGCTCGCTGGGCTACGACGGCGAGGAAGAGGACGACGGCGAGGAGACGGCGTACGAGCGACTCTCGCGCTGGGGGCCCAAATTCCAGACGCTGAGCGACATGTACGACCGCCCGCAGGTGGCGCTCTCGTACGTCCATGACTTAAAACGGCCTCCGAGCCACTAGGGGGAGCCACCTCGCGTCCTCGACCTTCCGTTACTTTTCCACAAAACAGGTTGGATTACAAAATGGACGCCGTCGGCCATCTTTGAAGAGGACAGAGTGAAGTTGTTCAACATAGCGGTAACAATCATTTCACGATTTGGATGCCTCGTGCTCCTTCACACTTCAAGTTCCCGGAACCTTTTAGTTCTTGGTACTTGGAATTATCCGGATGAAGGAAAAACTGTACTGCAGACTCAACTCCAAAAGTTCCTGGTCTTCTGAAAAGTACTGCATCGTTTTGTTGAATTGCCACCTAAAGTTTTTGAATTTTTTAAAATCTTGTTAAGTGTAGTTGTTGGGACTAAAAATCTGATATTTTTTATTATTCCAAACAGAGTCATGTGGTCCTCTCGAAGGTGCCCCTCCCCCCTCTGAAATCCACCTAAACCTCCTGGGGTTTTCCTCTTTTTTTGGTACTTGTAATCTCGTTTATGTTCAGTGCTTCAGATCCCACCCAAACCCCAAATTTGCACGTTTTCACCCAGGAGTATTTTAATCAGTACCACATTCAAGAGCTCCACCTTGCTAAAAAAAAAAAAAAATCAATAGAACATTTCTACAGAATTTTTAAAGAACTATAGAGAACTTTAGATCCCAAGTCCTCACCTGAAAGTTTTCTTTTTATTATTTTTTTTTTTTAGGAACGTAAAGTTCCTGTAACTAATTTACTACCTTGTGAGTGAGGTCTTTTTTTTTTTTGTTTTTGGAGCTGATAAATTCTCCTGAAGCTAAATTTGAAAATATTGTAGTTCCTGGGGTCCAAACATTTCCGCGGTCAGGTGATTTTATTTGCATTTTTTTTTTCCAAAATGAATAAAAATGTAGTTAGTCCTCAGCTGCCTTAGGAATGTACTTTTATCTTGGGACTTTTTTGGAAAAAAAAAAAAAAAGAAAAGCAAAGGGAGAACAATCACTCGTCCTCACTTGATGGGGAGTGACACTCAATCTTTCCCCGCCCACGTTCAAAAATGAAATTATTTTCATCCGGATGACTGAAGAAGACGAATCCAATGGAAAAAGACGATTCCGGTTTCCATGGAGATGATTTTGGCTGTAAACGTTTTCAGTTCCCAGTCGAGTTTAAAGCTAAAATCCTTTCCTGTGCACCTCAAGTGTGAGTGTTTCTGCTTCTTTTTCAGTCATTTAGAAAACTTGCGTGATTGTTTCTTTCTTTGAATTGTACGATACGGTGTAAATATGGACATGGTGTAACGACCTGACACGGAATATTTCCTTTTTGTACGTGAATTTTAATAAAGAAAAATGGCTTTTCCCCTAAAACAGATGTTTTATTAAATGTAGACCGGGAGAGTAAAATGTGGAAATTAAAACATAAACATTAAAATACCTCGAGTCTACGAGCTAGAACTTGCGTTCCATTTACTTTTTAGTTATTGGTTGATATATTCGAGGTTCTCGAAACTAAAATCAATAGAGTGAACATTCTGTATGTTGCAGTTCCACGTAAAGTTCCAGGAAATGTGCAACATTACAACCTAAACGTCTGTTTTTAAGTCCGATGTCAATGGACAGTAATGACGCGCATTATTTTTTAAAATCTTTTTATTTAAAAGATGACCATATAAAAGAATATTTCTTCCAAAAACTGGAACTGTACACAAACAAAAAAAAAACAATTGTTTGTGCATCTAAAGGCACAAATGAGGACGTGTGGTCATAAATAGCACTCGAGATTCTTATTGAATTTTCTTTTTTTCCCTCTGTTTCTAACTCAATAAATACGAGCTGGTAGCGGCACGTGCAAGCGGCTCTGGTCAAGTTCACAGGAATGAAACAGTCAGAAAAACAACAGACACGAAACGAGTGGTCACCGCGAAGCTCTGCGTGTTCCCGTGCCGGCGACGGGACGGGAAAGGCTCCGTGAAGAACAAGCACCGAGGAAGTCTTTCACAAAAATCTCATTTCATGGATTGAAGTTCAACTTGTTTCGTTGTTTGTTTGTTTTTTGGCTGGTAAAAAAAGGTCGTCGAGGTTCTCCCTTGTTCAGTGGTTGGACGGTTTCTCCGTGCTACTGGGCGGAGTCAAGACGGGCGCCACGGCGACCGCGGGCGACAGCGGGCAGTCGTCGGTGTCCTTACTCTGGCGCTCTTGAGCTTTTCTCTGCGAGGAAACGAGAACAGTCCATTTGATTTCATTAATGTGAATAAACATTCATCCATCCATTTTCTTCGCCTCTTATCCTCACGAGGGTCGCGGGGAGTACTGAAGCCTATCCCAGCTGTCAGCGGGCAGGAGGTGGGGTACATCCTGAACTAGTTGCAGGGCACATAGACAGTCACACTCACAATCACACCTCGGGGCAATTTAGAATGTCCAATTAATGCTGCGTGTTTTTGAGACGTGGGAGGAAACCGGAGTACCCAGAGAAAAGCCACACAGGCACGAGGAGAACATGCAAACTTCACACAGGCGGGGCCAGGATCAAACCCGGGTCCTCAGAACTGCGAGGCCAATGCTTTACCAGCTGAGCCACGTGAATAAACATACACAAATCGAATTAATAATACATAATCTGACTTCAAACCATCTTTTTTGTGGCTATTTTTGGTTATTACAAGCACACAAATGCAAAAAGCAGATTTTTCTCACGGAGGACAAAACCAAATGTCGACTCACCAGGAGGTCCAAGTAGGTGATGTGCGTCTGGATGTTATGTCGGTCTTCGTCGTTCACTTTGGCGAAGGTCTTGAGCTGAGGTTTGTCCTCCGAGCGCAGCACGTCCACAAAGGAGCTCATCCACCGCACGCATCCGGACACGCTTTCCCACGTCAAGCCTGACACGCAAAACACTCCGCGTTAGCGCATTAGCATCTTAGCACACGCGAAGAGCTCCACTGCTAGCATGGCGTCAGATGTGAAATGCTCAACTATCCAACTGTACTTTTCTTTAATATATATATATTAGGATACAAACTTCTATTATTATAGAACATTGCTAGCACAAAGGTAACACGTTAGCAACTGCTAGCACGTTAGCACGTGATCAACACTCATTTGAATTGTAATCTAGACTACAAAATTGAAGTGTAAAGTCAGGGATGAGAATTTTCCACGAATTCAGTTTTTTTCAGCTGAAAATGTCATTTTTATGAAATGTGTAAATCCGTTGAGAACATTTTGGGGGGAAGGGGGGTACGGCTTGACACGGGGGGAGGCTGTGAAATTAGCATCTATTGGCAACGCTCGTCGTGAAATTAGTCACAGCTGTGATAGCGGAAAATGGCATCGCTATCTGTTTACGGCATTGCCATCTGTTTGCATTAAATATGGTGTTCATAATAACGACAACATTCCGATTTCCGGCATCATTTTGGCTGTATTTTGTCAGTATTTGTACGCATATGTTATCGAGCGGTCTGCACGTTTGCCAGTACGGCAAAAATCTTGGAGCGAAAAGATGAAGAAATTGATAAAAACTACGGGGGTAAAAAAAAAAACTCTTTCATATGGGCATGGCTTGAAAAACGTGAAACCGTGCAGATAGGAACGAAAACTTTATCAACAGGTCAAACCAAACACATACAAAAAGTGGACGTTCACGGCAAAGTGCTGTGCGCTCTGTGTTCCGATATGATCAATTATGGAAGCCGAGGAGTAAAAAAATATCCAAACTGTGCCAAACAAATACGCGTTCATCTAAGATGACATGCCGTGGCCACCCCTAACGGGACAAGGCGAAAGGAAAAGAAGAAGAGAAGAAGATCCAAACCAGGAAACAGGGATGATAACAAGCAAAATATTAAAATCTTGCTATTTACCGACCAACTGTGGCGTGAGATCTGCACAACGTACCGGACACTTTGTTGACGATGTCGAAGGTTGAGAAGTGGCAGAATGCGGCGGCGGCGAGAACGCTGTAGCTGAAGTCCAGCGAGCCGATGTCCATCATGCACAAGTCCAACAGCTGAGGGGACAAAACCGTGTTGAGGGAAACGTAAGAAAGGCTTAGGAATAGGAAGCCTTTAACTGCGAGCATCTTTGAAAAAACAGAAAGACCTCTGCTGGTCACATGTTAGCAAACAGAAATGCCTCAACGTAACGGAGACATTCTTAGCAACTGCACTTTTTTTCAAAAACAAGAAGGCCTTAAATCAGGGGTGTCGCACTCATTTTTCTCGCGGGCCGCATTGTTGTTCCAGTTTCCCTCAGAGGGCTGTTATGACTGTGGAACAAAAATATTTAATCATATTTACATCAATTTATGAGCTACTTTCGGCATCAGAAATCAAGGGTCATTTGTTTTTCAACTAATCACGTTTGGTAACACAAAAATGCTTGTAATATCTCATCTTTGTCATTTATGATATAAGACGATTTGAAATTCTGGTACAGATTTTGACAAGAATCATGGAAATTGACGCTCTCGATTTGGCTTCGCCGGGCCACATAAAATCATCTGATGAGCCAGATCTGGCCCCTGGGCCTCGAGTTTGACACCCCTTTAAATGGTAGAACGTTAGCAAACAGGAAGTCTTTCAATGGGATAACGTTAGCCACTGTCAGCCACCAGGAAGGCCTCAATTGTTAGAGCGCACTTACAACCAGGAAGTCTTTCAAGAGTATAATGTAAGCAACTGTTAAGACCACTTCATACTCCCACGGTCGACAACCCCTGGATTGCCCCCCCCCCCCCCCCCCCGCGCCAACATCTCTGCAGCGTGCGACGCACACGCCAAAAAAATGACTACATAAATTCCCGCACGGAGAAAGCCACGGAGCTCATCTCTCTTGTGATTGGCCCATTTCAGTCACACGCTGTCACGACCTACTCACCGTTCCTCCGCATTCCTGATTGATTTTACTGCATAATTAAACATATCATCCGGTCATTTAAATACATTTTTCAACCGAGAAGGCCTCAATTGTTAGCGCCCGTATAAACAGGAAGTTCTCAACTGTGAGCATGTTAGCAAATAGGAAGGCCTCAAGTATTAGCACGTGAGCAAAAAGAAGCTCATCAACTGTTAGCATGCTAGCAACTGAAAAGGCCCGTTTTCAAACATACAACCTTACCTGCGTGATCTGGATGTACGTGTCCTGCGAGAACTGCGGCACCAGGAAGTTTTCGCTGTCTTTCTGGGCCTCCACCTGAGCGTAGAGCTTGAGCCAAGAGATGGGAGTCTCGGGGCAAAGGTTCCAGTCCAACGCCTGCGAGGACAAGGGTGAGGAAATCACATTCGCGCCAGTAAAAAAAAAAAAAAAAAAAAAAGCGTCGACGGGTCAGCTCGGAACGGGGGCGCCACCTTGAGGATCTGAAGCTCGGTGCACTGGATGTCCCACGTGTCGCACGCGCCGTCTGTCACGTAGGCGAACTCGCGGATTTTGGGCGGGTAGATTTCCTGCAGGAAAACATTCTCATGAAGAGACATTCAAAGGGCCAGCACAACAAAACACCCACCCATACATTTTCCAAGCCGCTTATCCTCAAAAGGGTCACGAGAGTGCTGGAGCCTATCGCAATATGGATGTGTGCATCATGCATGATATTTACATTAAATGGTGGGGAATAACCATACAACAACAATTTAAAATAATAAAAATGTTACATTTAAAAAACAATCCACTCATGTTTATATTAAATAAAAATGATCTAAATATTAATAAAAACAGCAGTTTAAAAGTTATTTTATGCACACACAAAAAATAAAATTTCTCTTACATATATATAAATGAATAAAATTTACAAGTCAGTTTCCGGAACGGCATTGTGGATCAGCTGGTAAAGCGTTGGCTTCACAGTTCTGAGGTCCCAGGTTCGATCCCGGCCCCGCTTGTGGAGCGTTTGCATGTTCTCCCCCGTCCCTGTCTGGGTTTCCTCCGGGCACTCCGATTCCCTCCCACATTCCAAAAACATGCAACACCAATTGGACTCTCTAAATTGCCCGTAGGTACGATTGTGAGTGCAGTCGTTTTCTCTTTGTGCCCTGCTATTGTTTTTCCAGAGTGCTTTATGCATAAAGCCGAGTTGAACGGCAGCGGGTGTACCAGTGGAGGATGACCCCTGACCTCAATCTTGGAGGCGATGAAGAGCGCGGTGATGCCGATGAGCTGCAGGTAGTCCTTGTTGACGTCCTCCTGAGTCAGCATGAAGCGGTCGAAGAAGTCCTGCGCCAGGTACGCCGTCTGCCGGTGGAGCCGGTACACCTCGCTTACCTGAGCAACAAACACAAAAATAAATATTTAGAAAATCAATTTCTTATGCTTATACTGTATATACTAGATATATTTTTTTTTTTACCGGTATGTGAATTTGCTTCACTGCATGGTTCCTTACTAATCCACTCAAAATGCAACATTCCCTTTTCAGTCCTAGCGTGTCTAAAAGCAGCATGTGTGCACGTGTATATTAATTAATAAGCGTGTGTTTGTTTTGTGCGTGTGCGCGCGTAAAGTTCTGACCTCCAGCAGCCAGTCGAGCAGGATGGCCCTCATGCCGGGTTGCAGTTTGGGGTGTCTCTGCATGTAACTCTTGTCGTGAACGTACTTGAGATCCTTGTTGAGCATCTTGATCCACACGTCGTCCGAGCTGGCCCAACTGCCGCGGTCGTACGGTCATTAGTGACGCACCGGAAATGGGGGCGGCCATCTTGTGGCGGCGTCAAGGGGCCTTACCTGAGGCGAGGGAGGGGCGAGGCCTTGATGAAGAGGTTTTTGAAGCGGTACTGCTTGAAGCTGGACGGGTCGGTAGGCTCCACTTCTTTGTGCGGGGTTTCGATGAGGACGCACGGGCTCGCGCCGTCTTCCGACCAACATTTCTACACACCCAACCCAGAAAATAGAAAAAGATGCAAAAATGACATACCGTACACAACATGGCCACCATGCAAAGATCTAAAACAGGATTAAAAGGCTTTAAGATAACCATCCATCCGTTTTCTTCACCGCTTATCCTCACGAGGGTCGCGGGGAGTGCTGGAGCCTATCCCAGTTGTCAACGGGCAGGAGGCGGGGTACACTCTTAACCTGTTCCCAGGTTATCGCAGGGCACATAGAGACAAACGGCCGCACTCACAATTACACCTAGGGGCAATTTAGAGTGTCCAATTAATGTTGCATGTTTTTTTGGAATGTGAGAGGAAACCGAAGTGCCTAAAGAAAACCCACACAGGCACAGGAGGAACATGCAAACTCCACACGCGTGGTGCCAGGATCGAACTCAGGTCCTCAGAACTGTGACGCCAACGTTTTACCAGCTGATCCACTGTGCCGCCTGCTTGTAATTCATGCTTCCCATCCTTAAATATGACTTCTAAGGTTCCAGTGCTAAGTACGTTTTTATTTGTTATTTTTTTTAATCCACCAGCGCAGTGGAACAGCTGGTAAAGCGTTGGCCTTACAGTTCTGAGGACTGGGGTTCAAATCCCGGCCCCGCCTGTGTGGAGTTTGCATGTTCTCCCCGTGCCTGCTTGGGTTTTCTTCGGGCGCTCCGGTTTCACACCTCCCAAAAACGTTAATTGGACTCTCTAAATTGCCTCTAGGTGTGATTGTGAGATTGCAACTAGTTGTTTGTCTCTATGCACCCTTCAATTGGCCGGCTAAACAGTTCAGGGTGTACCCCGCCTCCTGCCCGATGCCAGCTGGGAAAGGCTCCAGCACTCCTGTGACCCTCGTGAGGATAAGCAGCTAATAAATGGATGAATTGAATTTTTAAACCTTTACATTTTACCTGCAGACTTTTGAATGTATTTTAATTTATGCAATGATATTGCCCTCCCCTATTTGTGATTGGATATGAGCTGAACAACTTTCCTTTTTTTTTTTTAATTGATTCATCCAATCATTTAAACATTCTGTTTTGGAATTGTTGCGTAAACGCTCAGCTTGCCTCATTCTTCACACAAGGAAAAAGCAAATGGGCGGAGGCTATGAGTAGCGACACCGTGTGGCGAGAAGGGGTCACTTCAACGCTACTGCTGTCATTGAACCCCTTTGCTCGCTCACAACCTAATTGACCACCTCATTTTTAATGGAAAAAAAAAAGAAAAGAAAAAGTGACATTTAAGAAATAAGAAGTCTAATTGCCTTGATTTAACATTTTGGATGACCAAAACCAAGATTAAAAATCTAAAAAATAAAATCTACACGGACACAGATTTTTTTCTTGTAGCAAACAAGTTGGGAATTTTTTTTAAATTGATAATGTGATGCTAAATTTAAAAATGACTTCAAGCTAGTGATTAGGTGTATCACTGCAGAATAAAAGGAGTCGAGAAGCAGCAGGAAAGCCGTCATCGGGAAACAAAACAATCAGTGCGCTGATGACGTCAAACACAAACCTGAATTTCATAGCAGCTTTGTTTCTTGACAGACGGTTGCGTCTTCTTCGCAGCGGGCTGCCAAGTCGGAGAGGAGAGCAGATAAGAAACATGTTACACAAAAAGTCACTTTTCAATAGAGTGCACACAATTAGCTTATATGGGTGTGAAAATGGCTTCTTGCCCATTTCTGAAAATGTGTCTGCTAAAGATATTGAGTATTGCGTTGACATAATTCTGATTCAAAAGTCGGATCTCGTCAACCTTAAGAGGCTGGGTGAAGATCCAAAGCTCTTTCAAGTCGTGACAAACTACATAACAGTGTTTGTTGACATTGGGTGAACTGCTGCCGAATTGCAACGCTTGCATGAAGCAGGCCGAACCCCTCTAAACAGACTAATTTCATCAAGCCATGAGGTAGTGCAGGCAACCAAATAACTTATTTTGTTGAAAAAAATTAAAGATGGCTCCTTTAACGTTGTTTTTTTTTTTTTTAATTATGTTTGTGATTGGCGTCATGGTGGATCAGCTGGTAAAGCATTAGCCTCACAGTCTGATGACCCGGGTTTGATCCCGGCCCAGCCTTTGTGGAGTTTGCATGTTCTCCCCGTGCCTGCGTGGCTTGTCTCCGGTTTCCTCCCACATCCCAAAAACATGCAAAACTCTAAATTGCCCCTCGGTGTGATTGTGAGTGCGACTGTTTGTCTCTATCTGCCCTGCAATTGGCTGGCAACAGGTTAGGAGTGTACCCCGCCTCCTGCCCGTTGACAGCTGGGATAGGCTCCAGCACTCCCCGTGACCCTCGTGAGGATAAGCGGCAAAAGAAAATGGATGGATATTGGTGATTTGCGAAAATGATAACCCACCTCGCACTTCCTTTTCCTCAGTGGCGGTCTGATGGCGGGTTCGGGCATGTTTGAGTCTCTGGTTTGAAGGGTGATGCGGTCGCTATGCAGAAACATGAACATGATCATAATCGTCATCCATTTTCTATTTCTATCCTTTGCACAATTATGACTGATCATAGATGTGTTTAAAGTATCATAGGGAGGGGTCAAACTACTAAGAGACTCAAAAAAAAAAAGTCTCATATTGCAAATTTTCACCCATACCCACAATTATCAGGTGCGTTTCCTGTTACTACAACTTAATAGCATTAATGATAGAAATGTATGCACGGTCATCAGCCTTACAGATGACACGGGGACACGTTTAAATAATGTGATAATGGTCTCGCCCCACCCGGCCCACCCTAATCCCACCACGCAGAAGACGGCGGGTGGGAGGGCGACCCCACCCGCTTCCCTCCTTGGAGATCCCACCGAGCTCATCCCGCAGCACCGGTTGCTCACCTGCGCCTGGACATGGTTGAGGTGACGGGATTGGTGCGTCTGCTGCAACAACCAAAAGACACAAAATGTCAGCGCACAACAGTAAGATTTGAGACCCAGACCGACAACAAGGGTGGGGGGCCGCGGCAGTTGATCGTCACCTATGTACTAAAGACCCCCGGGTGTCCTATTTGACTCGCATGCTCCAAACCAAAGTCATCACCGGTCTGGAGACATTCATTTGAAAGCTTATAAATTAGTAATGACAAAACATTACAAAATGGTGGCTTTAATGGGAAATGATGAATATTAGTGTCAGACAGGTGGGCAGTCAACCCCTGTACATTCATTTTTACTAGATTATTATATATATGTATAACTAAATTATTATTACTACTATTACTGTATTATTACTATTACTAGAGTCACCATTTTGCTTAGTTTCAAGCAAACCTGTGTATTTGGTTGGGATTTGTAACGTTTTGGCATTATTACTATATTACGACATATTTACATTGCAGTCTTCAGGAAGAACACAAGTCAGACACATTTACAGACCAACTCGCTTAAAAAATCTTTTTAAGGCCTATTTCACTTGTTAGAAGTTATACATAAGAAACAAAAACGTTATATTGAATGTAAAATCATGAAGAGACCTTTACATTCATTACTTGACATCAGTGATATAGATATTATTAGTTAGGTATTATATATATATATATATATATATATATATATGTATGTATGTATTACAGTGACTCTGATATTCATAATTGAATCTTAAATCATACTGTTGTACGAAGCTCAAAGGGCAAAAGCAGGCTAATATAAATACAGAAGCTCCTAGTCCCACTTGTATTACACATCGGTGGAACACATGTCAGAGTGTAATTGAGCAGTAATGACAAAAAAACGCTGGAAAAAAAAACTAATCAAATACACGTAACTGGACGACACAAAACAAAATGGTGGATTTAATGTTAAAAAAAAAAAAAAACAACCGAATATAAGACTCGGGCTGACGCCACTGAGGAAGACGAGGGGGGGGTGTTCTTCCCTCATTTCCAAACAAAACAAAATCCCTAAATACTACACTTAAACGCACACTTTTCACCCCCTGTGATAGAATAAACGTTCGCAAAGGCCCTCGGCGTACTTTGAGCGAGGGCGAACGTCCGAAATGTCAACTTTAAGCGAGAATACAAACGTAAAGAGGCGCCAATTCGGCCAGCGTTAAGCGGGAGGATTGTGGAAGCTCCCCCTCGAAAGGGCACAAAGTAGCCCCGAAAGCCGCACGACGGGCGCTCTCGTCAACTTTACAGCCCTCTCAAAAATGTCATCAAACTAATATCGTCCACAGCAACCGCAAGAGTGGCCATTTAAGTGCGGGTAAACATGTTTAAAAGCGAGCTCAAGTTTGAGAGGGAAGCTCCTGTAATTAGCCGCTGCTAGCCGAGCTGCTATCTGGGTCAACTCTGCTAACAACACATAATTCAAACAAAAACAACAACGAAACTTTTCTTCGGTCCCATCTGCAACTCGCTACACGTAGAACAACAGAAAAAGTAGTTTTGGAGACGAGAGGGGAGGGAAAAGGGGGAGACTTATTTTTTTTTTTGAACGAGGCTGTCGTTTGTGTACACAGTCGTCAAAAGCGTAAAATGGCAACAAGTACGACGATAAAACGACTTGGAGCACACACATCGGACATTTTGGGATCATTTGGTATTACAAGTAGTCATAAAAAAGGCGCATTTTCAAGTTAAAGCGCGCTATTGTGGCGCAAACCGTCGCCTGCCCCGTGTTTGAACGACAAAACGAGAGACGAAAAGATCTCACGACGCAAATAAACAACTTCAACTGTGAAGACGAGGTTTGAAATACGCATAACCCCCCCCCCCCCCCAAAAAAAAAAAAAAAAAAATCAATCAAAAAAGAGCTCGTCGGACGCAGTGTTGGTCTTACCTGCGAGGGGGGGAAGAATGAATGAGCGAGAGCGGATCAGCTGCGGCGCCGGCGCCAATCCGCATATCCGCCCGCGCATGCGCACTCCCCGCTTCGCGCAGAAACCCGCTCATAAATTCGAAAAGCGGCGGAAATATTCTCGACAGGACGCGTCCAGCCGAAAGCGCCGAGACGCCGGAAGGGAATCGCTTCTTCGGGCCAAGCGTTCGCCGATTCCTCGAGCCTTTTTCGTCGCTTACTCCCGCCAGATCGCCTTGCTTCCGATGGGCGCTCGTACTTGATGGTGTTTTCCCCACGGAAATGGGGCTTTCCGTTTGTTCCGGTTGGATTTGAACGACGCGGCACGCCCCCCGAAGTCGTCCCGGATACAAACGGTACACAGAAGCGCTCGGTAAGGGGCATTTTTGCGCAATTTTTCACCCGCTGCAGGAGAAACTTCCGCGTTCGGGGGCGGGGTCGACCCGACCCTCGGCCAATGGGAGCACGAGCCCTGGTGCTCACGTGACTCCCCAGTGTGAATGTAAACACGCGAGCACGTGGAGCGGCTGTCAAAGTTGTCAACAAAGTGAAAATGTGGACTTTTGAACATTAAATCTACTTTTTACGACGTAGAACACAGTTTTAATATAACTCTAGTACCGGAGCACAAATATAAACAGCTTTTCAGCCGTTTGAGCCACGTGAGTCCGTGTTGTTGACAAAATATTGATGAAAAAGGTAGTAAGTGACATCACTTCCACAATATTCGATAGATAGATAGATAGATAGATAGATAGATAGATAGATAGATAGATAGATAGATAGATAGATAGATAGATAGATAGATAGATAGATAGATAGATAGATATACACACACACACACATTAACTCTTCGTGTACACACCCATTAACTACACTCAGTGTGTGTGTGCGTGTTTTATGTATTGGTTATTGTATAACATTTGGAATTTTGCCTAAATATCGCACAGTTTCAAAATGTTACTTAAAATCGCAAAGTTTGTAGTAGTTTTAGTTTCCTGTTTTTTTTTTTTGGGGGGGGGGTATTTCTAAATTGTTACACTTGCATGACATAAAATGTGACATAAAAACACTGCATATTTAATAAATGGGATATGAGAAGGGTTATGACTGGATAAAAGTTTTACAGTCAATATAGGTGCTCTGTGTATGTGTGCATTCTTGAGTGATTTTTTTTAGTATATGGCTGCTATATGGCAAAGAGGGATGATTTTAATAGATAGATAGATAGATAGATAGATAGATAGATAGATAGATAGATAGATAGATAGATAGATAGATAGATAGATAGATAGATAGATAGATAGATCCTTGTGGAGTTTTATATTTTACTGTTGTACTGAAGAAGAAGAAGAAGAAGAACTGATGTTTTTTGTAATGTAATGTTAATTAATGTTAGCTTAATAACGGAGGTAATGGGACACAAACCTTCCAAAAAGTTCACCTTTTGTCTTCTCAGACGACAGAGTATTTTCCACAAAGTTATCGGGATCGTCAAGATGTCTTCTGATAAAACTGAGATGAGTCTCAATGTTGTTTTTGCTCAGTAATGGTTTTCCTCTCGGAATTCTGCCATGCAGGCTTTTTGCGCAGTTTTTTTCTTCTTCCGGTGAAGTCATTAAGAACTCACCTTAACAGAGGCAAGTGAGCTTTATGGTTCTTTGGATTTGTTGTGGGGTCTTTTGTGACCTCTTGCATGAGCTGTCACTGCACTCTTGGGGTAATTTTGGTTCTCCATTTGTGGATATTGGGTCTCGCTGTGGTTTGCTGGAGTCCCAAAGGTTTAGAAATGGCTTCATGACTTTGTCCCGAATGAAAAATCTCAATTGCTTCCATTCTTATTTGTTCACGAATGTTGACGTCTTGCTTTTGAGGATCTTTTGGTCTGCTTCACTTGTCAGGCAGGTCCCATTTCAGTGATTTCTTGTTTAATAACATGTGGCAGTATCAGGTCTGGTTGTGGCCCAACAAATTGAACTCGGGTGTGATAAACCAGTTACGTTTTAACGGTGGAATGGGAGTGAGTAAAGCCATTTTTCACACAGTCCCACGTAGGTTTGGATTATTTTTCTCCCTTAATAATAACAACCATTTTAAAACTGCATTTTTGTGTTTACTTGTGTTGTCTTTGACTACTATTCAAATTTGTTTGATGAGAAACTGGTGGCAGGGTGGCTTAGCTGATTAAGCGTTGGCCTCACAGTTCTCAGGACCCGGGTTAAATCCCGGCCCCGCCTGTGTGGTGTTAGCATGTTCTCCTCGTGCCTGGGTGGGTTTTCTCATCTCACATCCCAAAAACATGTAACATCTAAATTGCCCCTAGATGTGACTGTGAGTCTATGTCCCCTGCGACTGGCTGGCAACCAGTTCAGGGTGTACCCCGCCTCCTCCCCGTTGACAGTTGGGATAGGCTCCAGCACTCCCCGTGATCCTGGTGAGGATAAGCGGCAAAGAAAATGGATGGATGATGACAAACCTTTAAAGTGTGACATTCATTCATTCATCTTCAAAATCACTTACAAACATGGACAAAAAAATAAACCAAAAAAAAGAATCATATTCGACATTTGCAGTAAATTGACCACGAGTTGCCAAAAGGTACCACAGAAAACACTTCAATGAGCAACGTTGAGTATGAAAACATTTATTTTGCGACTAGTAAGAGATCACACGTCGGAACTATTACAGTTTGAAAACAGACGACCCCACATAACAGATTTCCGAGCAAAGTGAATTGAACAATCATATATATACAAAATACAGAAGAGATATGTAGATACATTTTTATAAAAAGTTAACCTTACAAATCCTACATTTTTATGTTTTTTTTTTTTCTTTTGGCAAAGTGCGGTATTATTCCAGTAAACTACACAACAAAAACGTGTAACACTCAGTGTGTGTGTGTGTGTGTATATGGGAGGGGGGGATACAAGTAAAAATGCCACATACCGTATTATTCTTCACACTTATGAATAAACAAAAAAAAAAATGAGGTTTTGCTACATGATTCTGTCTGGTTGCTTTTGAGTCTTTAGAAACACACAAAAAAAAGAAAGACTGGTGCATAGTTGACATCCGTTTGGGTCATTTGTTTTCTTGAAGAATGTTCCAAAACAAAGACGGGGCAAAAAAAAAAAAAAAAAAAAAAAGGCCAAGTTCTTCATTGATGCATTGTCATAAAAACATCTCAACCCGGAAGGCACGTGATGATGCACAATTTTTTTTTCAAGGCATTGAACATGAAAATAAACAACAAGAAATCCCTGTTTGTTTTCAGGACGACAGAATGATCGAAAAGAATAACCTGCGATCCCTTCTGTCACAAATATGACACACGCAAGAAAAAGATTGCTGAATTAGCAAGACATTCAAGAAATGATGAAAAAAAAACTTCCAAATGCACCGGAGAAACCTCATCGGGATTCCCTTGCCGATGACAGACATGTCCTGATTTGTTATTTCTTTGTCATCTGCTTAAAATGTGCACATAACTGTTTATTTTAGGGAAAATCATCTTAAATACGCGAGTACATACAGGCAGGATTATAGTTAGTATACACGCCTTATGGTCCATAAGCCCATTCACTTCTGCCCACTTCTTTCATATTAACTGAAATTATATTTAAAAGTTAAAAAACAAACAAACATGGATACAGTTTCCTACGTGAACAAAGCATTACTCAAAATTTTTTTTCATCATGTTAAGAGCGCCAAGCTCAAAAACAAACATCATTTTAATACCATACAAAAAGATTAAAGATCATCGCTACCCTTTTTTTTTGGTTTAGTTTTTACCAAGTCATTTAACTATTCTGACATAATAACAATAAAGAAAACGAGTCTTAATCAACAGTCCAGGGACCAACACTAAATTGTCTTATGAACGAAAAAAAAAATAAAAAAAAAATTCATCAGCTGTCAAGTAAATCTGCATTTTCCGTGTAAAAAAGTGATTGGTTGTGACCCTGAGAAGTGGACTGCAGATTTATTCAGGGAAAAAAAAAAAAAAAAACAATCAGAAAAATAACATTTTTCTTTCAATTTTCTCTTTTGTTTTTTTTTAAATTCTTTCCGCTAGTGGACTAACAATTCTACCACCACGACTGATGCAAACACACACGCACAAACGTCATCATACTGATATGTAATCTGTTTTTCAACTTTTCAAAAAAATATTTTGGACTTTTTTTTTGTTTTAAATACATTTTCTCTTACATTTCTATTCATCGTAAAGCTACCGTTAAACAAGGCAAGTTGAGTGATATCTAACATTTTTTTTAAAACTTTTTCTTCCTCTTTTTAATGTGAAGAAAATGTGAAAATGACAAAATATCAGAGGCAGGACCACAGTTTTTAACACCTCAATCGATCCCCTCGCGATGCTCTGGAGTGAATATTCCTTTAAAATAAGGACAATCAGTTGAGTTCTATATTTACACTGATTTGAGTTTAAGTTGTGAGGATATTTTCACCTTCAAGCAGAGTTCGAGTCAGAATTAAAGCCTTGTACGGAAAACATTCGAGAGAGGGAAAAAAAAAGACATCACATTTTACGGCAGATGAATTGCAGAAAAATGATGTGGCCAGCTTCGTTTTTTTTTTAAGCCGCATTTGCGTGGAAAGCACTTGTTGCTGTCATGCCCACGCCGCCCCATAACTAATCATCGGAATGTGTAAAGCCGCAGCGGCTGTCTGAGTGAGACAGGTGGGCATGTTTTGCCATTTTTCGGGATGGCAGTTGCTCTATCCATTATTTATTTTTTTTTGCCCAAACTGCTTATCCTCACAAGGGTCGCAGGAGGGCTGGAGCTTATCCCAGCTAACTTTGCGCGAAAGGCATACTACCCCCTAAACTGGTCGCCAGTCAGTCACAGGGCACATATCGACACCACCACCGAGCGGGAATCGATCCCACACTCCATGCACCGAAGTCAGGCAAAGTCAGGTGTCAAACTCAAGGGCCGGGGGCCAGATCCGGCCCGCCGCAGGATTTTGTGTGACCCACAAAGGCAAATTATGATTATGAACTTCCATGATTTTTGTTAAAAACTATACCAAAATATCAAATTGTCACGTCATAAATGATAATGTTGAGATATTGCAAGCATTATTGTGTACCCAAGCATCAGCAATATTTTAAAAACCCATTAACCTTGATCTCTAATTCCCAAAACTAGCTCATAAATTTCACGTGTAATTATGATGAGGTGAAAGATTTTAAGGCGAAAGATCATAACGGCCCTCTGAGGGAAACCATAACACAATATAGCCTGCGACAAAAACGAGTTTGACACCCTTGCACTACACCATCAGTGATCTCTGGCCGGAGTCATTAGCCTAAATCACACATTTGGGGGGAAAATAATCCAATATATTGTTTTGCTATAGGGGCACGGTGGGTTAGCTGGTAAAAGCATTGGCCTCACAGTTTTGAGGTCCCGGGTTCAATCCCGGAACCGCCTGTGTGGAGTTTGCATGTCCTTTTGCCTGCGTGGGCTTCCTCCAGGCACTCCAATTTCCTCCAACATCCCAAAAATATGCAACATTAATTGGACACGCTAAATTGGCCCTAGGTGTGATTGTGTCTAAGTGCCCTGCGAATGGCTGGCAACCAGTTCAGGGTGTACCCCGCCTCCTGCCCGTTGACAGCTGGGATCGGCCCCAGCCCTCCCCACAACCCTCGTGAGGATAAGCGCTGAAGAAAAATTGGATGGATGTTTTGCTACATCCTAACAACGTGCATTAGCAGATATGCAGTGTTATATTTTTCAGGTAACCCAACTCCCACCTATTGAGTTTTTCTGTTTAGGCCACAGCCCTGTCTAATAGAAAACTAGGGCTCTGCCACCATCTTCTAAACTTTTTTTTTTTTAGGTGGGGGCAAAGATTACTTACAGAATTTCGCTAAGCAGCATGTTCTCAACTTCTGAAGTTTCAACAATGGGAATAAAGAGAACTACATGAAGCTCCCCAAATCATGCTAAAACATGACCAGGCAGGGGAATAGTAGTACATTTTACTTGGGAAAATTCAATTCCATAACGATAACTGACAGTGGATAAAAGACCCCACCAGCATCCAGTAACTCGAACCCCGCTTTCTGGCCTGCAAATGTGACGAGGGGTTTTCAAGTAATCCAAATAGGTCGCCTGGTGATGACATCATCAGGGCGCGCCGGGGGAAAAGTGAGCCTGCCTCTGAGTAAAGTGACCTACAGCGCTGAGTCTACATGTTAGAAAGAAGAGTCATTGAAGGAGAGGACACGCAAAATGGCCTCCCACGATGCTTTTTACCCAATCAGACGTTTTGGGTGTTAAAATGGCGTCCGGGACGTGCTGCTGGTTTTTTTGCTGTGTGACGCCGACGCGACGGCGTTGTCCTCAGAAGTTAAGGTGGCGCTGGCTGGGCTGGTGCAGGTGGGGGGCGCCGGCCTTGGGCGGGTGCAGCAGGTTGAGGCGGCGCAGGGCGTTGCGCGACAGCAGCGGCTGGCCGGCGAGGCCCGGGCGCTGAGGGAGGAGGCCTGCGCGGGGGCAAAGCGCCGCCGCGTAGCACGCCGACTGATGGAGGCCCGCGCGGCGCTGGACCGACACGTCTGGCCTAGGAGGGAGGCGGAGACGAGGTATGAGGACGGTTCTGCTCACATTCCGGACAATTATTGTGTACATTTGCAAAAATATCAAGCACTCGTAACTCCAGAACTCTAATGCAAACCGCCTCAATCACAAAATTTAACTACCACACAACGACATCCGGAATCCAAACTCCGCTATCTGAATTTTCTACCTGAACCCGAACCCCAAACCCATCAAGCAAGTGCCGAGAACCTTACCTGTGACGTACACCGTCCAGAGCACGCCTGCCTTTCTCCTTGGGGGCAGCGGACAGTTCCAGGTCCAGGGAGCGCTGCAAGGGGGTTGGGTTGAGCCTGGGGGGGCTGTGGTGGGCATAGACCGACATGCTGGGATGTTCTATCAGCAGGTTCTCCAGAGGACTGGTCTCCACCAAGACCGACTGGACCCCGCGGCCGGTGAAACACGGCGGCGGCGTGACGAACCAGCTCTCCTCCAGAGACGACGCGTCCAAACGCAGGAAGTCGCTCTCCTCCTCCTCCTCCCCCTCGTCGTCTTCGCCGCCGCCGTCCGGGTCGGTGTCGGCCGTGGAGTTGAGGGAGGTGCAGGAAGCGTAACGGATTGGGGGGCTGGCCACGGGGGACGGGATCATCACCAGGTCGTCGTCGTCATCATCGTCGCAGTCTTCCTCCCGGCCGACGGCGGAGCCGGAGAGGCTGTCGACGCGCTGGCTAGAGCAGCTGTCAGCTGACGACACAAAAACGAGCGATCCGTTCAGTACGATACGTTTCAACTCAAAATTGTCACAATTTTTCCGAACTTGCCATAAAAATGTTAAATAAAAATATTTAACGTTTCTTTTTTTATTTAAAGGCACCATGTTGCCTGTTAAAAACTGACCAAAATGGAAATAAAAAGATATATTAATTATTTTAAATGTGGATAATCTTGAATTATATTGACCCGATTTAGTAAACGTTCAATACCCTTTTTAAAGTCAATTGTATTTATTTTATGGCTTTTTTCCATTTGTTTTTTCAAATTTTTTGACTTCAATTATTTTTGTAAAGATTGTACAGTATTGTAATTTTGCATGCCATTTTCAATGAACTAAACAACCATTACATAAAAAAAGCAGCAACTAACATTACATGTATTTTTGTAAATGTATTGGAATTTGAAATAATTTTACTGTAATATTCATTTCATGGAATTTCCATCCATTGAATGAGATGTTATCTATTTATATTTGAAACCCTTTTCTTTATTTGAAGTACCATTATTTTTAATGTATTTAAAAGAAATTTGTATTTATTCGTCAATGTGTCAGCTTCATTTATAAAATTTGTATTCCTCTAATGGTATTTCAAATTATTTTAACTAATTTTTTTCAATTTATTGTAATTTTAATCAGACTCACAATAAGAATTCCTTAAAAGGAAAATTGGTTTTGCAACAGAAGCACAAAACGTTACACAATGACAATTATTAACAGGGAAATAGGACCCTATTAAAAATGTTAGCCACAATTAAAAAACAACAACAAAAGAAACCCCATACACAAGATCAGTCCATATTCAGTCCAGAGCTCGTGCCAAAATTAAAAATTACTAAAAAGTATTGCAAAACTTCAACATGAAGGTGTGCAAATAAGCAAAAAGTACCACATTTGATTTTCAAGTACTGTACACTTTTTACAACTACATGTAGAACAAACAAGGGAAGCAAAATAAAAATTATTTTGTGCTCCAAAGAATAAAATTGCAGTGACTTGTGTATAGCAACTGGAGGCGCTGTGTTCACTTTTTTTCCCCCTCAATTGTGACCAACCAAAACCTCACGTGACCAAACCAGACCACAGGCTCACTAATAGCAGCTTTACAAACACACACCAACACGCTCATTATTTTTGCACACTGAAAAGACGCCAAACGTGGAGGCCAACACACACAGGCACACACACTAAAACAGGCCAGTGTCTGCCTCCAGTGACTCACCCAGACAGGAAGTTGAGAGCTCAGCTGGCTGGATGCTGAAAATAAACTCATCAGACTTTTGCTTCTTAAGGAAGCACAATATTAATATCGCCGTTTATGGACTTCATCTTCCGGAGTTTTCGTTTTCCTCCTAATAACAAACAATTTGTCAGTCAGGTGACCAGAGAGTTTACGCAACTACCTCGCAACCCCTGCTGACTGTTTACTTCCTGTTTGGAGGCACGTGCCACGCCCACAAGACGCTTCATCGGGTACACCAACAAATTATGTACACGACCACCTCTAACAGTCTTGGCCACTTAATTCCTAAACCTACCTCCTACCTTTAAATCCTGAACCCTAACTAACGCCCAACATGTAAACGTACACTCAGAATCCCTGATACTTAATCCCCAAACCTGAACCACTAAAACCTTAACCTGAACCCAATTTAAATCCTAACCACACCTCTTAAATTCTAGATTCTGACCTCCGCCGAACTCTGTACCCACAGCACCTGCTTGTTTACCCGCAGGACACATCATTAGATACAGCAGCGAAAAACATCCAATGCAAAAATATCTGTAGTTACGCCATATTTATCTTTGACACCATAAATAATCTACATGGGGGCATGTTTCTCTCTTCTGGGCCACTCTTTTATGAAAACAAGTCAAGCGAGTTGGTGCCCACTTGCACCCAATGACTCCACTTCTCCCACCCCCCCACAAAAAATATTCACACGCTTGTGGAATCCGAACCGGCTCGGCTCGTGCCACAACGGGTCAGGTTATGTATGTGTTTTGACTGGGACCTATTTTGGGACATTTGATGGTTCCAGAATGTTGCTGCAACCGCCACTCGTCTCAATTTATGAACTAGGCCGGCACAGTGGATCAGCTGGTAAAGCGTTGGCCTCACGGTTCTGGGTCCGCGGGTTCTATCCCGGCCACACCTGTGTGGAGTTTGCATGTTCTCCCCGTGCCTGCGTGGGTTTTCTCCGGGCACTCCGGTTTCCTCCCACATCCCCAAAACATGCAACATTCATTGGACACTCTAAATTGCCCCGAGGTGTGATTTTGAGTGCGGTTGTTTGTCTCGATGTGCCCTGCGATTGGCTGGCGACCAGTTCAGGGTGTACCCCGCCTCCTGCCTGTTGACAGCTGGGAGAGGCTCCAGCACTCCCCGCGACCCTCATGAGGAAAAGCGCCAAAGAAAATGGATGGATGGAATTTATGAACTAGTTTGGAATCAGAAATCAAGGTTAATGTATTTTTCAACTATTCACGTTTGGTAGCACATGAATGCTTGTAATATCTCAACTTTATCATTTATAATATATGACAATTTGTATGTAGAATCATAGAAATTTTGGCTTTGCGGGCCACATAAAATCATGTGGTGGGCCAGATCTGGCCCCGGGCCTTGCGTTTGACATCTGTGCTGTAATGCAACATCGCAGGAAGACGCACACGAGTTGCTGATTTGCTCATTTTACTTAACCACTTTTAGGAAAATACGACTATAAACAATAGAGCGGGTCAGCCTAATCAAAGCCGTTGCCAGTCGCACAAGTTTGAGCATGAGACTCACCCAAGAAGTTGACTAGGATCCAGTCTTCGTCTTCCTCCGCTTCCGGCTCCACGTCGCGGCGGTGGCGTCGGCTCGGCTCCGGCGCGGCGTCGTCCCCGAACAGGGCGCTGGCGAACCTCTGGAACATCCTTCTGGGGTACGGGCGTGACTCGCGGAGGGGCGCCGAGGCACTTCGGTCATCAGCTGCGGGCAGGCAGGCGCTCTCCCGGGGCGCTAAAGTGCATCAAGGGTGCGTGGTCGCGGCTCATCGGAGAGCCAGGGGGCTGCACATGGTTGGACAGCGGCGCAGGATTCAGGGAGACCGAACAACCGGGAGACCTGAAAGATAAACAGAAAATGTCAATTACCTTAACTACAGCCCACACCTGGTTACAAGCCTCACCGAGTACACCTGTAAAGGAAATACCATTTGGTACATACATACGCACCAGCTGTGTAAAAACCGCAAGTGTCCACATTGAAACACGAGATATTTACAAATAAAGACGGTACACAGAAAGAGTTTAACGCTAGCTAATGCTAGTGCTAACGCCACGCTAAAGCTAGCACAAACGCTAACACGGTCGGTTAAAATAAAAGTTACCAGTAAATATCACTGAGACACACCAGTAACACAGCAGTACCGGTAAAAGTCACTTCCTCGGCACATATAATCCACCGGCGTCATTCTTACCTTTTCCGCTCGAGTGACCGTTTGCATCCGTGAGAAAAAATACACAAATTAGCGATATAGTCTTCCTCCAGTACATCGCAGTTCATATTGTGGCTTTTTAAACAATCACGTTTTATAAGTTTTTATGGGCTATCACCAAGTCCAAATTTAGAGCTGAACACCTTCAACGTGGCACCACAAAATAGCCAACAGTCGTCAGCACAGAGAAGAAAGATTATAGGCTTATATGTGTTTGTACTTGGTGATCCTCTGCGCGTGTGTGAATCAGACATTGTTTCAAGTTTTAGAATTGCATAACATCAACAGGAATCAACCCTAATTCCTGTTAGTCTGTTTACAGCATTTTGGCCGGTATTAGCATTAAGCTACCAAGTTTGGTTAAGCATTTTTTTCACGTTGAAATATCCAATGTTCTATTCTCGTTTGTGCCAGTTTTATAGTAGATTTCACGTGAGATTGCCCCCCCCCAAAAAAAAAGCCTAAAGCAACCATGTGTCTCTTTTGGAAAACCGGAAATGCGTCTTCTTTTGTTTCCTCAAAGTGATAATACACAAGTCTCCCATTTCTTGACAGCGAGAGTGACAACAGGCTCTCAGAAATACTGTACTTTAAAAAGTGTGTTTAAACGGGTTTAAAGCATGTAGGATCAGTAAGACAAGCTAAAACATGGGGTGTCAAACCTACGGCTCGCGGGCCATAAGCGGCCCGCGGGACAATTTAAAAGCGAAAAATATATTTTTAATAAGATGCATTTCATGGATTGTCCGTCTGTTTTGATCAGAGTAGAAGACAACATTGTTTTGATTAGAGAAGTAGACAACAGCATGCACTTGTACAGGCCAAAAGATAGCACGTATAAGGAACAAAAACAAGTCCAGACTAGACTAACGCCTTTAAAATGCTACCTTAGATACTGTTTGCATTGCAAAATTACAGCTCTGTGAAGATGAATCCTCACTGTGATTTTAAAAATGTGCAATTTAATGTTAGTCAGCAACTTCATGACAAAAACGTACAGTGGAATTCTACTGTTCATGCAACTCCATGAATATTGAGTTTTGTATTGTATGTGTATTTCATGTGTGAAGTTTACACATTTACAGGACATGTGAATACTTCTTTACACATGTAATGGCGCTCTCCTTAGTTTCGCAGGGATTAAATTTAGATTTTGGATGCACATGTGTAATGGTTTTAAAATTTCTTTAGAAATCTCATTTCATCTTAAAGTGCATTACGATATTTTCAATACCAATTACTTGTTAAAAGTTTTGTGCCTTTGTTTGCAACGCATATATGAGTAATGAACGCAAATTGCACATATTTGTCTAAGGAAATCTGATGTATTTCATGAAATGTTTTGTAAAAGGTATGTTCATTAAATTTTAACATTTTCCTAACATTCTTATGCTTCTTTTACACCAAAATAAAGCAAATGATATTTTGGTTATTTATAGCAGAGTATGGTATAATTTTAATGGTCCGGCTCACATGACATCTACCGAGGCCGTAGTGCAATGAGTTTGACACCCCTGCTCTAAAAGGTGCTTTTAAATATTCTCTACTGCAGATTTGCACCTATAGTGCACTAGGATAAACCAGGCTTTATTCCAACAGAGTTTTCCCTCGCTTGTGTTATAAACATTAAGGATTAATCTCCTGTCCGCAGCTGCAACGCCTTCAGCTGCTAAGCGGACAAAAAGACCCTGTTTCATTCAGCAGCAGTACATAGAAAACACGCACAGCTGACCTCTTCACAGCAGGTCGTCAAAGTAGAGGACAAAGCGCTGTCATTCAGCTACGCAATTATATGGGTTTAACTAAAGCCACAACATTAATTTGAACTCTTCAACTCAAATCTCGGATTTATTTGGCAGTACGTAAACTACCCACGATTTGCCTTGGCTAATACAAGCTGTGGTGCGTTTAGGACCACGGGACCAAAGCCACGACAGACCTCAATTTAACCCACCTCCTCTTCTAAAATAAGAACCACAAAAATCGATATTGTATGGTAAAACTCACAGTGACCTCTCTGCCAGTAGATGTGTAGCCGCTTCGTTTTGTCCGGATACCCTAACAAAGTGCATCGAGTTGGTTCGCTAACACTCCCGTAGCTAATTTACGATTGAAAGCTACCCACTGTCCCGAGGAAAGGTGTTTTTCTGCTTTTTAAGTTGCCACATCTCAGCTCAACTTCGTGTGGAAAACAGGAAACCGGAATATCGTGATTTTAAGTTTGTATGTGGAACTTTGTGTGTACTTCCGCGAATGTTCAAATCGTCCGTCGTTACGGAACTCGCGTGACGTTCACGGTACGCACGTTCTTTGTTTACCAGAATCGAAAAGACCGCATCGATGTGATTGTTTACTCGTCAGAAGGCCTTTGTTCGTACAGGTGGAAGAGCGCCCCTCCTCCCACACAGTTCTTTGCCACAGTTCGGACCACAACCTGCTTTGAATCCCTGTAACTGAATTCACACTTAATAAAAAAAACATTTGTTCGCCAGTCCGTGAACGCACAACGGGTCCACTGCGTTCGTGCTTCGTTTACGACCTCCTCTTCACAATGGTAAATTTCAGTGTCAACTTAAAAGTAGCCTTTTTCCCCCTGACGCAGTCGATTAACTTTGTATCTGAACGTTTGGACGATGGGGGTGGGGGACGACGACACCTTCGCCGAGAACAACAACCCAGTGTGCTGATAATCTGCTGCACCTCCTCCACACACAGTCAACATCCTAGGACCAGCAAACAAATCCAAGAAACACGACACGCTCGGTGTTCTAATAAAACCGCCCAACAAGCAGTATCAGAGGTCACTTATGATCTGACCAAACTTGCATGACTTGCTCTGACAAAGGCGAATTCCGTTGGAAAACGTGGCTAAAATAAGTAGGAACTACCGTGTTACTTTGGTAGCGAACGGATTTTAATCATGTTTCCGGTCCAGTCCTAACACGGACCGCTTGATCATTTTATCGGCAGTGATTATTTTTAAAATTGTTGGTCGAGAAGACTGTTTGTCTAAGACCGTTTGAACGGTTTGCAGCAAGGCGGGGAAGACCAAGAGGAGAAGGGGATGGGGAGGGCTGTTATTCGACACGGGTTGGGGAAGGACTAACCAACGTCTATCTGAAAACAATGTTATAATCATGCACAGACAGAACAATTGAACGCGCCGGGGAAAAAGGTGCATTTAAGAGCGCAGAAAACCCTACGATGGGACAAAATGCACAACGAACAGAGCGGCGACAAATCGACCGTAAAACCGTAATAAATGTCCGATAACTTCACATTATCGAGTGTTGATAATAAAAACGTGTCGAAAGTGCGTACAATAATCTAAGTCAGGCGTGTTTGAAGACAACAAAGAACCCACCTGCAGATCAGCCGACGGCGTGGAAAAAAGACAAACTTCTCGAATGCGAGGTAGATGTATGTTTTCTTTTTAAAAAAAAAATGAAAAACTCGACGCTTTCTTCGCAGAAGAAATAAAGTAGGAAAGGGGGTAACGTTAGGACATTCACATCGGCTGCTGTTTATTCTTCCCCCCGACGACTCCTTTTGTTATTGTTGTGTGAGAAGGCTTACCTAAACAGCTGATCGGCATGACGTCAGGGAGAGGCGGAGCCACCGCCAGCGTCTCGACCAATTGCGAGACGCGCTGAAGACTGTCACTAGCACACGTGACCGTGCTCGCTGAAGGACATGACTGGGCAACGCACCCGCGAGTCCCAGAAAGCTGCAATGTTACGTAAGCCGGCGCATATCCGGTTCCGTTTTGAACTTTTCGAAAACCATAAAGCAATTTAAAAAACTAAACAGTTGTGTTATTGTTTTGTTTTAAATGATCTTTAACAACAGGAACTCACATTTATTTTACATTTGACTTCGCACATTTTGTCAAGAAAGCACTAAATAAGAATTCTTTACGCTAGTTAGGACACTTCCGATTTGTTCAGTTTTTTTTTCCACAGGAAATCATGGAGAAATATTCTTTTTTTAAATTTTAGGATCTTTAATAATGGTAACTTTTGTGTTTTTGTTGATGAATTAACACCATATATTTAAAAAAAACAAGGAGCAAACTAATGTATTTTTAAGTAAAAGTTTCTTTCCTTCATTTTTGGAATATTGTGAAAATAATCCCATTAGGAGTTACTCCACTGTAGCTTGCAGCGGCTCAATTATAATAATTATGTGACCATTTTATATATATATCACATAATTCCGTATCATTGCTTTTCATACGGCTTGACTTAAATCAGACTAAAACAAAATCAATGGAGCCTGGACTACTTCAATATTTTTTTTTTTTGGGGGGGGGGGTGTAATTTTTCCGTCAACTAATTTCTGCACTTAATTTAAAAAATACAAAAAATGAGTCATCCTCGTCGCTGTCCTAGATTTCCGTATGTCTTGACTCGAATCAGCCAGACGAAAACAAAACCATAAATTGGGATTGGAAAATCATGATAACATTCGTTTGCCTAACCTGCCTTTTTTTTCCATTTGCCTGCAAGTAGGTCGCACCTGGCCATCAAATGACATCGCCACACTGATAAGAATGTCCCGGATGGGTTCTGCGTTACGTCAGCTTCAGCGCTCTTAGAACTTTCCAAAACTTTGCGCTGAGGGCATTGCATTGCTTCACTCCCTCATCCAAATATTTACACTTTCCAGAGTTCTGTATTTGCAATTTGTTGTTCAAATATTTGTCACCCTAAAAACTGGTCAGTTCAAATTAATTTATTTCTCTTGCGTTGTCACTGAATAATTGAGTATTTTATTGTAAGTGAAATAATTTAAATAAATACATTAGGAGATTGAATGAATAAATAGTATTAATTTTATTAGTGTCATATATATTACTGTATACACTGTATTCATTTATGTCATTTTGCATATATTTATATGAGCATATACATATTTCCATTTATTTTATCATACTTAATTCATTTTAATTACATATTAAGTAACATTTAAGAATTTTAAATACTATATTAATAAAATCCAAATATTTAATGTAGTGATTTATACATATTTGGCAAATGAACAAAACATTATTAATATAAAAATAAATTAGTTGAATTCATTATAATTCTTCTTTTCCTTTCAGCTTGTCCCGTGAGGGGTCTTCACAGCGTGTTGTATTATTATAATTATTATTATATTATATATATTATAATTATATTTCTTATATTATAATTATAATATATATTACACATTATAATTATTTCTACATATTTTTTTCAAACGTTGTATGAAAGTAAATCTCCGAATGACGTGTCCATGTAAAAATCATGATGATGCTCATGAAAACAATGACTGTAAAGCACCTTCATGATCCTCAATCACAGAGGGTATGAAAAGTTTACACACCCCTGTTCAAATCCCTCAATTATTGATTGACTCATTGATTGAAAAAAAAAAAAAGAGATGAAGATAGACCAAGATTTCAAACGTTTTTCTATTATTAATGTGACCTACAATGTGTACACGTTTTAGAGAGGGAAAGTAAAATAACAGTTTCTAGTGCCTGTGATGAACTTCAAAGAAAGTTCAGATGCTCCGATAGGCTTTTCCTGACATTTTTAATAAACATTTCTTTTTTTTTTTTTTTTTTTGCTAAGTCGCAGAAGCCTGAACTTTTTGTTGCGCTAACACTGACCGCTTTTTGGAACCACGTTGGGAATTATTTTTCAGAATGATTGATCTTTTTTTTTGTGGGGGGAGGGGGGGGTAATCAGAAAAATATGACATTTGAACAGGGGTGTGTAGTCTTTTGATAGCCACAGAAGTAGACAATTGGGCAAAGTAAGTATGCAACCCTTTTCTTCTTCTTCTCAAGCGAATCATTAATGAATTACAGTATACACGATGTACAGGAACACTTGACTTGCGGACAAAGTGTCCACCCTGCTGTAATGAGTGTGTCAGCGTTCCGGCAAAACAATAATAAAGAGCCTCTTCCATATGTGGAGGGGTTGTGGGTGGGATTATTTTTTTTTTTTTTTACATAACAGTGTTTTTTTTGTGGGTGTTACACAACTGCATCGCGCGTTGGCCGTCAGCGGCAGGGTGTTTTTTGTCCGGACTGTTGGGAAATGGGACCAGACGTACAGCAGAGGATCACGAAAAGCAACTGTTGAATGGAGGAGTTGAGCATTGCGTCATATTAGTGTTGATTTCCACTTTTTTTTTTTTTTGCCGTGTGTGATTGTTTTCTGTAGTAGTAACACAGCACAAAAATCTTACGCAATGTTAAATAGAGGCACTGAAGCATCTGGAAATAGTTACATTACAGGCATTTCTCTTGGTTTACGGCACACATTTTGTCTATTATTTTCATTTTATTTTTGTTTTCCTATTAATAGAGTTAGGGTATTTACTGGTAATTTATTTAGCTTTAATGAGAATTATATATATATTTTTTTACAGTTTTTGTATTTTTTTTGTATTTAATCTCATTAGATTTAAAATGTATCATTTTTTTGTTTGTATTCTGGACATATGTTAGATTACAAAATATTGTTTCGTCTATTAATTTGCATTATAGTACGGTTATAAATTGTTTTAATGCTTTATGATTTATTTAAATTTTATTTAAAAATCTATTTGCGTATTTTTATTATTCAATTTGACTTATAAAAAGCTTAACTAATCATAAAATATTTAATATAATATAAAAACCTATGAACTGTAAATACTTGGTTTAACTTTTTATGAATTATTCTACATAGAGGCATTTTTAAACATTTGATTTGTATTAAGCATATATACATATATAAAATATAAAAAGTGTCATTTAGATTCCAGATTTTTATTTTCATTTAGATTTTTTCCATTCAATTTGTTTTTGCATGCATTTTCTTTTCTTTTTGTGCAATTTGTATTCCTTCATGTGTTATATTAGTAAAATAATAACTAAAAATATTAGTTTTTGCATTTCCATTTATTTTTTTTCTTTTTCTTCTACAATTTTATATTTTTGTCTATTTCAAAATGTTTCATTTTGTTTAGAATATTGTTTACATGTAAAAAATTATATCTCCACAAAATAATGTTTAATTTGTATTGCATTTTATTATTTTTGAGTGATTATTTTGCTTTTTCACTTTTGAGGATTATTTAATGTGCATTCATTATGTTTCTTTTTAAATAATTTTGGGCAGTTTTCTTCTGCGCTGGATCCTTGGTGTAGTTTTGATTGAACAACAAATATCCCAAAATTGACATCTACCGCCATAATAAAAATAATAACGGCAAAAAGCATCAGCGCCTGGTCTTGTGACCGTTACCATGGTGACTACATGGGTGGTAGAAGGGTCACAGGGTCATGACTTTATTGCTGAGGGGAAGGAGAAAAAAAATGATGGGTGGGGGGGGAAAAAAAGAAAGAAAAAAATATATAAATGGTTTGAATTTTCTGCTTTTGTTGTGCTTTTAAATGTCAGCGTTTTACTTCGCATTTTTATTCAAGGACGTTTTATTCCAGTGTTGACCTCGCATGTTTACAAGGGAGGGTCACGACCTTCCCACACTTCAGGGCGTAAACACGGCCAGTGGAATGTGGGCGGAGTCTACAAGGCAATGACCGCCGATCTGACCTCGTGCTGTTGCTTTTGGCGTTGACTTTCTTCATTTAATCGCACAATTCTGTGTAATTGTCATGACGTTTATTTGTAGTTTCATACTTAGGGTGGAGTGTTGGGCCGCAAAAATGTGAACACACCCACGGGAGCAAATGACACAAAAATACACAACCACACACACTCTTTCTCTGTGGTGTTGCATCAGAATTATTGACTTTATATCAGTGGCAAAGTCCTCCGAGTCACAATCTGCTTGCGTCAACATGACAACAACAACTCAATTATTATCTGGAAATGTCCATCTTATACCTTATGTCATTTTAAAAAAAACTAAAATAAAAAATATATATATAATATATATTTTTTCGCCAAGTTTTTCTCTTTTGTTTTTCTTTTTACATTTGTATTCACATTTATTTAGATTTTCTTTTTATTTTAATACATTTTTTTCATTATCACCATCAGACCTGTTACTGTCATTGATAAAATTTGTTCAAATTTTATTTAAATTTTATATAAATGTTTTTTTTTTGGGTCATTAGACGGGTACATGATCTGATTCACTATTTTAAATGACAAGGTTATATGTAATGCAACAAATACTTTTAAAATCATTTATGAATAAATGATTTATAATGTACATGGAAAGTAAACTGCAGATTTTAAATACATTTTACACATCTATATATCCAAATATTCACCAATTAAAAAATTCAATAATTTTAAAAATGAGAAGAATTTTGTAATACTGGGCATTTTGAAATGTATTTATTTTAATTTAGGTCATTTTGACCTTTCCAAACTAATTTGTTCCTTTTTTTGTTGCACTTGTATTTTCAATTTTTTGTTTTTTATTTTATCTGTATTATTATATTTTTAAGTCTGCCAAAGAAAAACAATGGAAACGAGAAAAAAATTATGAAAAAAATTGTTTAAAAAAAGGAGTGAAGTGAAGGTGGAAAAATTGGGTAAAACATAACAAAAAGAAAAGAGAAAGGGAACAAATACAGTATCTTGAAAAAAATTAGAATAAAAAGCATAGTGCAAAATTCACCCTCAAAAACACACAAAAGCAGAGATGTACTTCTTTATCATCACCTCACAAGAGGATTCTGCTTATTTTGTCAGAAATATTTTGATTTTGTCAAGAACATTTATGTCTCAGCTGAAACGCATGCACACAAGAAAAAAAAAATAATATTTTTCTATTTTCTTTTTCTATTTCTTTTCCTTGCACAGCTTTTTTTCTTTTTTAAATCAGTTATGTTTCATTCAATATGTTTTGGCACTAATTTGTTAAATATAGGATTGTGTAGTGACTGTTTTATTTACAGAATGACAAGAAATATCGGGTTGTATGGTCCATTAGCAAAGCTAAATTAGGGAGGATTTGTCAAATAAGACATCACGTGATTCTAAGAACATTTATCGTGCAGATTCCAAAAGTCAAAATCAAAACTCAGCATTCAGAATGCATGAGACTATAAAATATGTATTAAGGCAAATGATTGTGATTCTGTGGGTTTAACGTGCGTATATGTATTAGTGATTAAATACATATGTGATCATTTAGGTGTGAATACACATGTTTACATACATATCTAGTGATGTAAATGCATTATGTATGCATTATTTGCATTGAGCATGTGTATAAAAAAAAAAATGACATACTATACAAATACCGTAATTTCTGGGCTATAAACTGCAACTTTTTTCCACAGACTTTAAACCCTGCGGTTTATGCGGTTAATTTGTGCATTTTTTTCTAACAGCCGCAAGGGGGCACTTGAGCGGAAAAGGTAGGAGTGAGACTGGTGGAATATATGTGCCGAGGAAGTGACTTTTACCGGTACGGCCCCGTTTGCGCTGCGCAAGCGTGTTACTGCCGTGTCTCAGTGATTTTTACTAGTATGTTTTTTTTAACCATCTTTTCCTATTACGACTCGTGCTGCTTTTGTGATAAATGATAGAAATGTAGCTTGATCGTTGCCATGGAGGTGATAAGTGACTTTTAGACCAGCGGTGTGACAGCCGGACTAGCTAGCGAGCCGCAGCCGCGTTAGCCAGACAAGCTTTAAGATATTTGTGTGTGTATGTGTTGGCATCATCAATAAACATTACCACCATTTCTTTAGTGGAATCCAAATCTTATGTCAGCCAATCAATAGTTTCATTTTCGACATCCCCCCCATAATGTGTTGCAACTGCCTGGAACAAGATATGGCCAAACCAGAACACCAGGCACCTCAGCAATAGGAAATATGTCCAAAGAGAAATGGGGGGTGGAGAAATTGGCAACAGGAAAGGATCAAATTTAGTCAAAGGGATACAGAAAACCACAAAAAAATTGCTTTTTAAAGTTGAATAAGAAAAGGAGAAGAATGAAAAAAAGGACTAATAAGATGAATACATATAAATAAAAGTACATGAAAACTAAAAACAGAAAATTTGATTTTTAGAAAAAAAAAGAAAAAAATCCAATATGGAAATGTCAAATGGAAAAGGAGAACTCAAAGAACAAAAAGTACAAATGTGAACAATGAAAAGAATGAAGAAATGGAAAAAATTGAAAATATGACGAATAATGAATACAAAAATGTTAAAAAAAAATCCCAAAAAGAAAAGGAAAAACTAGACAACAATAAAATACGAGAATAAATATGGGGGGAAAAGTACAAATTTGAAAAAATATTAAAAAAGCTTAAATAGAATGACAAGAAAACAATTGCAACAAATATCAGAAAAGGATAAAGAATGTAAAAAGAAAATAATTTGAGGAAAAAAAAAAACTATAGAATTTAAAAGCTGCATCACTGCCCCCCAGCTAGCTTGTCTGTGAAGCCCCCCCTAACCAGCGCTCTGAGGCAGGTTTTCCATCCGGACAGTTTCCCCCTACCCCACTCAAGCCATCACAAATTGACAACAGCCAGAAAAATGAATATATTTATTTCTTCATTTGTTTAACATTGTACTGGAAATATCTAAATTTTTCCGTAATTTCTGCATGAAAAATTTCACATTCTTTCAAAAATAAGTTTGTACTGCATTTTTACAGTTGTTTCAGATGGCAGGTAGCAGCAAGTATCCCTGAGAACTACCTCAAGCTCCAAAATTTTCCTTAAAAATTACATTCATATTGAGTTGTCATATTTAAAAAAAACATTTCACAAACAGTGGTGTAGCAGGAATTAAATGAAGATGAATGATAAATAATATAATTTTTTTTGCCACCTGACAATTGCAGAAGCGAGCTGTTCTCCTGCAGTCGGTGATGAAATACCGCCAGTGACAATGTAACCGAATCTCTATGGGCGTTCACTTTAACTTATCTGGTGTCGAGGGAATGTGGTTAAATTAGTCGGCGTTGATGTCACGCAACCCATCGCGTGCCGACTTGTTGAATGAATTTGCAATGTCATTTCTTATGGGTGAAAAAAAAATGCTACAGACCTTACAGCGCCGCAGACTTTGTCAGGGTGTGAAAGCCACGGGAACAGCTTAGTGGCTTTTCTTCAAGTGTTATATTAATTCCAGAGAGGTGGAGCAATCCCGATCCCATCTCCCGGGCCCCCCTTCGTTGGAGTCTCCCCCGTCGAGGGCGGTCAGCGGCAGGTAGGTGTAGTTGGCACCTGTGCGAGTCGGCAGTGAAAACCTGCACAGTTGCATAGCCAGCGCCAGGAGGCTGAGGAGCAGCAGAACGCTCAGGATGATGGTCAGTGTCAGCCATGTTCTCCTGTGGATGGTATCATATCATATTTTGGGCGGAAAATGTAATGGGAATAAAGTTATATCAGGAAAAAAAAAAACAGTTACTGTAATTTCCGGCCTACAAGCCGCAACGTTTTTCACATGCTTTCACCCCTGCGGTTTATGCAGTGATGCGGCTAATTTGTGCATTTTTTTCTAACGGCCGCAAGGGGGCACTCGAGCGGAAAAGGTAAGAATGAGACCGGTGGAATATATGTGCTGAGGAAGTGACTTTTACCGGCCCTCTTAGCGCTGCGCTAGCGCTGTCCTAGCGTGTTTCTGCTGTGTTACAAGCGTGTCTCAGTGATATTTACCAGTAAGTTTTATTTTAACCGCCCCTGTTAGCGTTAGCGCGGAGCTAACGTTAAACTCTTTGTGTACTGACTGTCTTTGTAAATATCTCGTGTTTCAATGTGGGCACTTCCGGCTTTTACACAGCTGCGGCGTATGTATGTACCAAATGGCATTTCCTTGAAAAATGTACTCGCTGAGGGTTATAACCAGGTGCGCTCTGTAGGCCGGGAATTATGATGTGTTTCAGTTGAAAACAGGGAAAAAAAAAGGATAAGAAAATTGACAATTTTTGTCAATTTTGCCAGGATAAAACGGCAGAATATGAGTTGTGACTAAGTAGATGTTTTCTATAAAAAGGTGCAAATTGTCAAAAATAAAAGGAGACAATAAGTAAAAGAATGATGAATTTGGAAATTGAAAGTGAACAAAATGGAAAAGAGGGGAAAAAACAAAGTAGGTCAAGAATAAAAATGAGAAAAAGACAGAAAATGAGAAAATACCATAAAAGAAGAATTAGTACAGGGAAAACAACATAAAGCAAACAAAATATGAAAAACAATAAAAATGAATACATAGGAACATAAGCAAAAGGGAAGGGACAGACAGGGAAGGGGGGTATAAAGAATGTTATGGTCTTTTTTTAACAATGACATATCAAATTAAGTCATATTTGGGGAAAACAATCTGAGATGGAAAAAGATGAGACGCTGTGGTGACCCCTAACAGGACAAGTCAAAAGGAAAAGAAGATTTACAGAAAACAATCTAATTAACTAAAGTCACATTTTTATAATAAGTAAGATATATTTCTAAACTTACTCAGTCAGATGAGTTTTCGGCTCCTGCTCTTTGGTTTGTGAGCGTTCGTCTGTGACGAAAGAAGATAAAAAAGGGTTGTTGCGCAATGATGATGACGACTGAACACAAAATTCTGACACACCGAGGACGAACGCATCAATGGACAACGTGCTGCTGAACTAATGTTGAGCGTTGGTGGGAGTCGAACTTTTCTGTCGTCACTTGGAACGTGAAGCATCTTATCTTTGTGGTTCATTTCATTTCAAGGATTTTCAACTCAATATTGTCTTTGTATTGACATTCAACGCAACGGCCCGAATTCAGTGGCACTGGGGTTTGTGAGTTCGTATTGGCCTGCAGATCCCCCTTCCATCCTTGTTCACCCCCCACTTAGATTTTCTTTAAATAAAAGACAACGAGTCATTAGGGTTCATAACATGTACCTTCTTCACAGGTTTTTCCAGTGAACCCCGGAGCGCAGCTGCAGCTTCCATGGATGTGATGGCACGAGCCGCCGTTCATGCAGGAGCACGTCTGATTGCAGCCGTCGCCATAGAAACCCTCCAGACATTCTGCGACCGGGAACACAACGCGACATTTATCTGGAGCTTGGTCCCTCTGAGGAAGGTGACATATAATTGATTTTGTGATATGGAAATATTGCTCATAACAGGGCAGCATGGTGGCTCAGCTGTAGAGCGTTGGCATCACAGTTCTGAGGTCCCGGGTTCAATCCCGGACCCACCTGCGTGGAGTTTGCATGTTTTCCCCGTGCCTGCGTGGGCTTTCTCCAGGCACTCCAATTTCCTCCCACATCCCCAAAACATGCAACATTAATTGGACACTCTAAATTGCCCGTAGGTGTGATTGTGAATGCAACTGTTTGTCTCAATGTGCCCTGCGATTGGCTGGCAACCAGTTCAGGGTGTACTCCTGCCCGTTGACAGCTGGGATAGGCTCCGGCACTCCCCGCGACCCTCGTGAGGATAAGCGACTAAGAAAATGGTTGGATGGATGGTCATGACAAATGATACCTTTTTCACAAGATTCTCCAGTAAACCCCGGAGAGCAGCTGCAGCTTCCGGAGACGTGATGGCACGAGCCGCCGTTGCTGCAGGAGCACTTCTGATTGCATCCATCGCCGTAGAAATCCGGCAGACACTCTGAGACCAGAAACGCGATTTACAACATACATTAATCCTCTTTCTTTGTAATGTCTATTTGAAATTATGTCAACTCTTTCTCTTAGCTCCTCTCACTAGCATAGTCAATACATGTTAATGTCAATACAAGTCTGTCAGTTGCATCATATAACGTAAAACCTTAACCAGCTAAAGCAAGACCACAAGAGTTGTTTATTTCTTTCTTCATTGTTGGCTAGTTTCTTGTACCTTCTTCACAGGTTTTTCCAATGAACCCCGGAGTGCATCTGCAGCCTCCATGAACGTGATGGCAGGAGCCGCCGTTCATGCAGGAGCACGTCTGATTGCAGCCATTGCCATAGAAACCCGGCAGACACTCTGATATAAGAAACATAATATGCAGTTTTCTGCATGAATCCTCTTTTCAGGAAATATCTACATAAAATTGTGTCAACTGCATCATGTGATCCAAAACCCAAGCAGCTAAACTACCGTAATTTTTGGCTTATAAACCACGACTTTTTTCACACCCTTTCAACCCTGTGGCTTATGCGATGATGCGGCTAATTTGTGCAAATTTTTTTAACGGCCGCAAGGGGGCACTTGACCGGAAAAGGTAAGAGTGACACCGGTGAAGTA
This sequence comes from Syngnathoides biaculeatus, assembly GCF_019802595.1. Classification (NCBI taxonomy): domain Eukaryota; kingdom Metazoa; phylum Chordata; class Actinopteri; order Syngnathiformes; family Syngnathidae; genus Syngnathoides; species Syngnathoides biaculeatus. The sequence continues at coordinate 9,919,394 of NC_084644.1, forward strand.
TATGTGCCGAGGATGTAACTTTTACCGGTCCGGCCCTGTTAGCGTTGCGCAAGCGTGTTCCTACAGTGTCTCAGTGATTTTAACCAGTATGTTTTTTTTTTTAACCGGCCCTGTTAGCGCGGCGGAGCTAGCGTTAAACTCTGTGTACCATCTTTCTTTGTAAATATCTCGTGTTTCAATGTAGGCACTTGTGGCTTTTACACGGCTGCGGCGTATATATGTACCAAATGGTATTTCCTTTACAAATGTATTAGGTGAGGCTTATAGCCAGGTGCGCTCTGTAGGCCAGGAATTAGAGTAAAAATGATGACGATGATATGACGATGGGTCTATAAAAACTCAAAGGGCTGAGCTCTTCACGTTCCCACAATGATGATCCCAGCCAAAGAAATGCAAACCTGGCCCGAGCACTTCTAGTCTACAACTAATCATCATCTTGTAAATATGAATAATAACAAGTACCTTCTTCGCAGCTTATTCCAGTGAACCCCGGAGAGCAGATGCAGCCCCCGTGGATGTGATGGCAAGAGCCGCCGTTCATGCAGGAGCACGTTTGAGTGCAGCCATCGCCGTAGAAACCAGGCAAGCACTCTGAGATCGGAAACAAAATATAGTTGTACGCGCCAACCCGTGGATGTCTTCATAAGCTTGTGTCAGCTCCACCTTTGCTCCTCTTGGTCATTATGTATGTATGACCAAGAGGGGCATTATGGTATGTCCTTATGTCCAACAATTGCATCAAGTGATTTAAAAAAAAAAGATACAGCAAAACTAAACAATATGATTCATCTGTAAATTGGTCTGTTTGTGGCTCCGAGGAAGGTGACCGGCTCACACTCAATGACATCTCATTTATTTTAATCATAGAAATATGGGCAAATACCTTCCCCACAGGTTTTTCCAATGTAACCCGGTGTACAGGTACAGTTATCGTGGACGTGATGGCACGAGCCACCGTTCATGCAGGAGCACGTCTGATTGCATCCGTCGCCATAGTAACCAGACAGACATTCTGAGACCAAGAACACAGGATACATTTAATTAATGGACATCTACATACAATCAGCTTGTGTCAGCTTCTTTTCTTAGCTCCTCTCACTAGCATGATCAGTACACATCATGGTTTGCTATGAATACACGCAAAACCCAACCCGGTTAAACTAAAAATACCACATTCGATTCTTGCAATGTTACCAAATTTTTTTTTTTACCTTCACAGGTTTTCCCAATGAAGCCCGGAGCGCAGCTGCAGCCTCCGTGGACGTGATGGCACGAGCCGCCGTTCATGCAAGAGCACGAATGATTGCAGCCGTCGCCATAGAAACCCGGCAGGCACTCTGGGATCAGAAATACGATGCACTGTTTTGCAAATTAATACTTTTTGGGCGGGCGTCTGTATAGACTTGTGTCAGCCCCTTCTTTTTGGTGCTCCCGCTAATTCAATGAATACACGTCGAAGTCAGGACACAACGAGAATTCGGTCCGTCTGCGGCTCAGTGGCATCCGCAACTCATTTTAATCATGGAAATATGGGTCATAACATATACCTTCATCACAGGTTTTTCCAGTGAAACCCGGCGTGCAGCTGCAGTTATCATGGACGTGATGGCACGAGCCGCCGTTCATGCAGGAGCATGTCAGATTGCACCCATCGCCGTGGAAACCCTGCACGCATTCTGAGACCACGAGTACAACATAAGAGTTTTGAAGAGGTGTGTGAAGGTAAACGGGGTTAAGTCCATCCAGTCTCTGGGCTAATGACTTGGGAGTGCCACATGGATCTGTTCTAGCTCCAATATTGTTCCAATCTATATAAATAACCTCCCAAATTGCTGTCTGGCTGTAAATTGTCACTGTAGGCAGACAATACTGTTAATCAATGTCTCTGCTTAAACACCCAGTCTTCTTCTTTTTCTTTCGGCTTGTCCCATTACGGGTCATCTTTTTCCATCTAAGCCTATCTCGTGCATCCTCCACAGACTGAAAAAGATCCAACACAAACCTTATTTAAAAACAACACGTGGGTGACTGAATCTCATTCAGCTAACAAAATGAAGAAACCTGCTTCCATCCCTTTCTTAATTAAAATTTTGGTTCGTAACAGTACATTTCATGTGCATAACAATAATTTAATCAAACAAGTAAATGAAACAAAGTACTTGGGAATTTATCTGGACAACACTGAAAATTTCAGTCGCGTTATAACACAGTATATGTAAGAAGGTCAAAACAAACATGAAATGTCTTCATAAACAAATCTAAGTTACAAACATCAACAACCGCAAAGAAATCTGTCCTCTAACCTTATAAACAGACAATTTAGAAAATAGACAAAAAAAAGCCAATATGGTAGGATCACTGTAAAGGAACAGAAAAGCATAAACTCTTTACGCTGATGCTACTTGTAATATATGTATTTTTTTAAGCCTCTAGTGAACAAGTGATGAGATTTAGCACTCGTGCTAAAACACTTGAACCGGTGCATCTAGTTTGTTCAATGTTCTTGTGATGTCTCTATCAACTACACTAAACACGAATCCTCTTTTAAGAGATGTCTAAATTAGCTCCTGTCAAAACCCTTTCTTAGCTCCTCTCGCTCGCACAATTAATACCTGATCAAGTCTGTCAACTGAATCTTGATGCAAAAACCAAACCAACTAGAATACAAATGACGGTTGGCCTTCTGTCATGATGATAAATGCCTTGTACCTTCACAGGATTTTCCAGTGAACCCCGGAGCGCAGCTGCAGCCCCCGTGGACGTGATGGCACGAGCCGCCGTTCATACAGGAGCACGTCTGATTGCAGCCTTTGCCATAGAAACCCAGGAGGCACTCTGAGACCAGAAAGACAATATATAGTTTTCACATTATTTTATATAACGTAATTTCCAACCTATAAGCCGCGACTTTTTTTCCACACGCTTTCAACCCTGCGGCTTATGCGGTGATGTGGCTAATTTGTGCATTTTTTTTTTCTAACGGCCGCGGGAGGTACTCGAGCGGAAAACGTGTGAGACCAGTGGAACATATGTGCCGAGGAAGTGACTTTTACCAGTATGTTTTTTTAAACGGCCCTGTTAGCGCTGTGCTAGCGTGTTGCTACTGTTTTACTGCCGTGTCTCAGTGATTTTTACCAGTGTGTTTTTTTTTTAACTGGCCCTGTTAGCGCTGTGCTAGCGTGTTTCTGCTGTGTTACTACCACGTCTCAGTGATTTAGGTGTTTTTTTTTTTTTTAAACGGCTCTGTTATTGTTGTGGAACCATGTTGCTACCTTGTAGCTGCCGCGGCAGTTTTTTTTTTTTTTTAACCAGTACGTTTTTTTTTTTTTTTTTAACCAGCTCTGTTCGTGCTACCGTGTTGTTGCTATGTTAAGCCAAGATAAGGTTTTAAAACTTTGAAAACTCTGTGTACCAACTTTCTTTGTAAATATCTCAATGTGGGGTTCAATGTGGGCACTTGCGGCTTTTACACAGGTGTGGCTTATTTATGTACCAAATGATATTTCCTTTACAAATGTACCGGGTGAGCCTTATAATCCGGTGCGCTCTGTAGGCCGGAAATTACGGTAGACACTTCTGTCTTGGTATGGAAATAGAGGTGACTTCCTCTTGATAGCACAAATAATACATGTTGAAGTTCATTTGTTACAGTTTTTGTGCATTATAGAGTGTGTTTCTGAATACCTTGACTACAGTTCTTGCCTGTCCATCCGGCATCACAGAGACAACCACCTGCAGCAGACAGAGAAATCAAACACATGAGGTAGAAAATGGGCTTAGAGCTGACTGTTTATGGTTTTGGGGAGTGGACGCTTACTGGCGGCACAGACTCCGTGGGCGCCGCAGTCCGACGGATGGCAACGCTGCGGATGGACGCACAAGACGGTGGAGACTGCCCGAGCGCAGCGCCACCTTTTGTCTGTTTTGCTGTGGTGGGATTGAGAGGGCATGAAAATAGAGGTGACAGCAAGACGTCCTTATTATTTTTGAGGCGCAACCTACCATTCATCAGAAGGGTAGCTGGCCAAAGAGCCGTTGGACACAAAGGTGGAAGAACCGCCACCGTCCAGATTGATGGCGTTGATGACTCCATTATTCTTCAGGAAGACGGCCATCTCAAAAAGGCTCATTCTGTTAAAATGTGCGAAATCTTGAGGCAAGCATTCAGCAAAGGTAGGGGACTTCAATCATGACTAGGACTTTCCCCCAACTTAAATTTTATATTCATCAGACTTGAACTGCATGATTTAACAAGCCTGTTTACATTGCACATTATTTCCAAAGTGTTTTCAAACCTTACTATCTCAAGGCACAAACAGTGGTGTCTTGAGGTCTTAGTTTATATTCCGTGATCTCAAATCACCTGTCCTCCTTTGACATGTAAGAAAATGACATTAATCAAACCCAACAAAATGTTTTTAATGTGTTTTAAAATAGCACTATATACTATTGTACTTTACAGAGTAATAGCAAATTAAATGAAAGTTAAAAAAAACGAGTTAGTGCCTTATGACATAATGCTTCAATTTATTTCAATGCGTTCCTACTTGTGTACCCACTTTGCCCACCAGGGGGCCCTGTAATACAGTCATCAAGCCCCAAACTGTACAGATCTCAAAAGATGGCAAAAAAAACCCACTAGTCTAAGTAAAGCTCCTCTCTCATTTCAACATAGGCACCCAGATGTGACATCTTGTCGTGAAAACAATAATTTGCTAAAAGGTAATTTTGCGAATAGCAAACCACGAATACGTGGGTGTTCACTGTATACTGACATAAAGATCTCGCCTAAGTTACAATGGGTACTAATCAATACAGGGTCTTGCAATGAGTAGATGATTATAAAATGGTTTTATGGGAATAAAAATATTACCATTTAGCGCACATGACAACAGCGACGGTGTCATACGTCTCAAAATTAGCTACAAGTCGCCAATTGAACCATTTCTAAAGTTCCCTTTTCTTCCATTCACATCTGGCACACCCAAACAAATATAATTACAATTATAATCAGTTATTTAAATGGATATTTTTCACCTAAATCTTGGCCCCTCAGCATTATACTTGAGTAGTTGTTGAGTTTTTACAAATCAAGTAAAAAGTCTTTTTAGTTCTTCGTACCCACTTTCTCCCGTCCGTCCATCCACCTGGAGCAAGATGACCCTGCCCTCGGCATCGTGACCCAACGCCGTCCTGGCCGAGATGACCTCGGTGAAATAGCGGAAAGAGCCTGCGAAAGAACACGGCACACCTTTGGTCACAAACTCCTGTGTGTGACCACGTGGAAGAACCCGAGGACCCACGAGAACGTTCATACCGGTCTCCTGAGTCTTGTCGCACTCAGCTGTCAAACTGGACTCGATGTAAACCTCCCCATTTCTGAGCAGCCACACCACTCCGGTGATCAACTGAACAAAGGGGTTAAATTGGTCCAAAACTTCCTCTTGAGACAGATACCTGCTGACACGAAAGGCTTATTTTAATAAAAATAAGCTAAACTTACACAAAAAAATGGATAAACACACAATAGAGTACAGACCTTGTGCACCTATGTCACCAAAGTCACGTGACTGGCCATACTGCCGGTCAAGCAAAGCATTGCTCAATGCTAAGTCAGTTGGAGACGAAACGAAAATACGTCTTATAGCACAACGGCCACAGTTTTTTCCGATTTCGTTAAACATTTAGAAGGTGATAATAAACGAAGGTACGTGGAAAAATGAGACACACTTGGCATAAAGGACTCATATTTAATGCCGAAGTCAATGTTTTCGCCGATAAGAAAGTGGACCGTTAACCCGCTTCTGCTTGTCTTGGACAACTGAATCTACACTTGGATCTGGTGAGTAAATTGTCGAGATTTACACGGAAGAGTTTGAAAGCGTAGAAAAGTCTGGACGCATACACATACTTCGTTGTTAGAGCTGTTCTCAATCAAGAATAAATCCCACATAGTGGTGGAGCCCCTCAGATTTTTTCAAAACAAATACCAATATTTAAATGAATGACCCCTGGTTTTACACAAATTCGCATTCATTAACTATGATTGAAAAAAAAAAAAAGACAATGAATCGGCTCCTCCGTACACGGAAACGTGTTGCAGCCACACGTTAAACTTCGGTAAACCTCTCCGTGACAGTTTTTTTTCTTTTTAAGATGCATTGTTCTCAAATCGGTCCAATGCGTATTTAAAAAAAGAAAAAAAATGTGCCAGGGAGTCATCTCCAACGTATACGGAAGTGTGTTGCGGCCACACATTAATCTACATAAAACTCTGTGTGACCGACGGTTTATTTTCTTTTTTGAAATACGCATTGGACTCATTTGAGAACAATGCATATTTAAAAAAAAAAAACTGTCAGGGAGAGGTTTACCGAAGATTAAAGTATGGCCGCAACACGCTTCCGTGTACGTTGGAGACATCTCCATGTCATATTTTTTTTCATATGCATTCTTCTCAAATGAGCCAATTTGGCATTATAAATACTTCTTGGTAATTTGAGATTGAGAAGAATAATTCCTACCTGAAGTGAAGTGATCGCTACACAGTCGCGCGTATTTGGTTGTGCACCGTCCATCACGTTTAATTGCCGAAATCCAGTGATCTTTTCTGGTCTTTTCAGCTGGTATTCCATAGAATGATCTCTTTGAATATCTGTCTCATCTGTTGCAACAACCAACAGTACAACAAGTCTCGGGCATTGTGTGTATTCTGTTCCGGTTCTTTATGCCCTACACTGTCGAGCAGCTCTTTTGGACAAGGCAATCTGGCGCCGTGAAAATGCTGACCTCACCTGCACGAGCTCTATACAGGTATACATATTACAATCCTTTTAACAAGCTAGTGTTACAAAAATACTGTATATAGGTATACCTCAAAGATAATTTCTTCCTCCACGTACCCGTCAAAGATGAATGTAATTGTTTTTTAAAATACTAATTATCTGTGCTGTTACAATTCCTCAGTTAGACCCTTCCACAACCCCACCCTGTGAACAGTGTACGAATATAATGTTTGTTGAAAACTCTTATTTCCCAACACCCTCCCGGTGACATAATATTTTTAAATGCCGCCCTCGAGTGAATTATTTCTTGCTTTGTGTAGGATTACTGCAGTTATAAATGCGAGCTCTACAAATGTCACTGCCTGTGACGTTTAAAAAAAAAAAAAAAAAAAAAAAATGCAGCTGTGCATTGCATAAACTCCACCATGTGAACAATCCAGATTGTTTTTTGCAGTATTTACAATGGCGGCATGTTGCTTTTGTAAACCTTGGCCAAATATCCACAAAATAACTGTTTGATCAATAAAAATACAAACAAACAAAACACCCTAAAACACAGATTTTTATAATGGTAAAGCCAAACAGCTTCATAAAAATCATGCATGTTGCACAATTGACATGGCGCCCTTCAAACTCTGCGGATGCAAGTGCAGAAATAATCCGTCTTACCCGGTCACCAAGGTCCCATCTCTCCTGATGCCAAACTGGGCGTTTTGCACGCCGCCACTGTCCTGCACCATCCTGCCGTCGCTCACCAAGTTCCCCAGGCACTGGCCAGTGTGGGTGTTGAAATAGCCGGCGTTCTGGGCGTACAGACAGCCGGCGGCCTTGGATGTCTCTTCCACTGTGGCCAAGCGGGAATTGCCGCAGCCTCCTGGGCGGCCGGGCTCCAGTACTGACAGGGTTCTCAGCGGGTCGTGGACCACCGTAAAGTGACCTGAAGCCAACCAAAGAGAATGAACGCCAGGCTAGGCCAACCGAAACTAACCGAAAGTCAAAAAGGTGCCTTCGTGCCATATTTTGCCATCTGTAGGCAATTTTAAAAACACCTTTCAGTAGGGGCCAAAATTATTGGCAGATTTTGCTATTAGCGGCAGGGCTAGGTCACTACCCCCTCTGAATAGTGTGATGAATACGTTTAGGCCTGCAAGGATTGGGTACTTGGGTATTTCAAGTACCTCGACTAAAAATACTAATAATAATTCCCGTAATTTATGGACTATAAGGCGCGTCTTTTGTCACACGCTTTAAACCCTGCGTCTTATACAATGATGCAGATAATTTGTCTATTTTTTTTGAAGGGCTGCCAGGGGCGCACTAGCAGAAAAGCTACGAGTGAGAGAGGTGGAATATATGTGTCGAGAAAAACACAAGGTTAATGTAACTTCGCGCTTTGTACATGAATAAAATTTGCATGCACAGACCCTCATCATAGAAAATAGAAGAAATGCATATGACGAGGCTTTCAAGTTAAAAGCAATCGTGCTGGCCGATAAATAAGGAAACAACTGCTGCACGTAAACTTGGCATAAATGAATCGATGGTGAGACGTTGGAAACGGCAGCGGGAAGAACTGGACCAATGTAAAAAGACGGAAAAAAAAGCTTTCAGAGGTCATAAAAGCAGGTAGCCCTAAACCGCGTTGTTGCTGTGTTACTGCCACGTATCAGCCACTGCTTGGAAAGAAAAGTGTGAACAGGTTGGACAGGATTAGAAATTAGCTCATTAGAGTGACAGCCAAATTTGGATGTTTTGGAGACAAGGTTAAAAAGAGCAGACTTGGATGGTTTGGACCTGTTCAGAGGCGAGAGACGGAGTATATTGGTAGAAGGGTGCTGAGGATGGAGCTGCCAGGCAAAGGAGCGAGAGGAAGACCAAAGAAAATGTTGATGGATGTGGTGAGGGAGGACACGAAGACTGTGGGTGAGAGAGAGGAATTGCACGAGATAGACTTAGATAGAAGAAGATGACACGCTGTGGCGACCCCTAACAGGTAGAAAGAAAAAGAAGATGTTATTGAAACTTTGAAAACGCTTTCTGTGTACCATCTTTCTTTGTAAATATTTCATGTTTCAATGTGGGCACAGTCTTATAAACAGGTGCGGCTTATGTGTGCACAAAACGGTTTATTCTTTAAAAATGTACTGACTGAGGCTTATAATCAGGTGTGGCTTACAGTCCAGAAATTATAGTAATTACAAAAATAAAATGAAATCTCTTAATCCTTTCAGCCTCCGAAAACAGTTTATTGAATCGTGATCTCAACTGAAAAACAGGTTTTACCTCTTCAAATCCAAATTCAAGACACACCTATTCCAGACTGCCTACTCACTTTAACATTTCCCATTTCATTTGCCACTTTAATTGATGTTTTTTGTTATTTTTTTTCATTATATTGCTCACTTTCTTTTAACTATGATGACTTTGAGTCAATTTAGACCACTTGGTCCGGCTTTTAAAATTTGCTACAATTATCTGACAGCTAAAGTTAGTCTACTAATATTGACCAGCACAGATTTGGAATATGGCCACACAGTAGCCGACCGGTTAGGACATGCTAAGCGGGTCATCTACATCCATCCATCCATCCATTTTCTTTGCCGCTTATCCTCACGAGGGTCGCAAGGAGTGCTGGAGGTTATCCCAGCTGTCAATGGGCACACACACTCACAATCACAATCACACCTAGGGGCAATTTAGAGAGTCCAATTAATGTGGCAGGTTTTTGGAATGTGGGAGGAAACCGGAGTGCCCGGAAGAAACCCACCCAGGAACGGAGAGAACATGCAAATTCTACACAGGCACGTCCTGGATTGAACCCGGGACCTCAGAACTGTAAGGCCAACGCTTTACCAGCTGAGCCACCGTGCCACCCCGGTCATCTGCAGTGCTTGCATTATTACATTTTTAGAAGGCATGACGTTAAATGAACAAGTCAACATTCCACTCTGATTAAAGGATTTTTTAAAATAAATAGGTCAATATTATACTGTGATTAAAGGACTTTTTTTTTTTTTTACAATTCAATATGCTGGTGCCTATCCAAGTTTACTTCGGGCAGGAGGCGTGGCACACCCTGAACTGGATGCCAGCCAATCACAAGTGCACATGGGGACAACCAAACAGTTGCACTCACAAGTACACCTCAGGGCATACAAAAGATGAATTTATTGTTTTGTGAATAATGCTGAAGATTTAAAAAAAAAAAAAAAAAAAAAAATCAACTTTCTAAATCGCAAACAATATTTGTCTAAAATAAGCACACACACGTAGAAAAAAAACCTCTTGTATATTTAAGAGTATTTTCTCATAACATTCATCCTCACCCAGAATGATGAATAGGTCATTTAAATTGGGCTCACATCTTTATGTTTATCGGCTTCCCAGGGAGGAGGACGAGCTAAGTGTGGCTAAAGGGTTAGCCACACTAAAAGTTTAGCCATTCTCCAACTCCACACAGCTTGCGGCTCGGGGATTTTTACACTGCTTAACCGCATTTGCTAAAAGGTTTCATGACCCATTGCCAACCCTGTGGTTGAATACTTGCCCGTCACGACACGTTCAGGAAGTTTGTATATGAGCAGCTTGGCCTCGGCCGCCGGCGGATTGCTTCGGTTGCTGGCGGGAAAGATCTCGTGCGTGCGGTTGCCGTGCACACTGGGCTGACAGTCCCGGACCTGGCGGTGCGAGTGAGGAGTGCTTGGGTCATCCGTGTAAGGCAGCAGGATGTCCATGTAGGTCACCAAAACGTTTTCCATCGTCGACACCCTTAAGAGGGAACGTAACGTAAGGGACAGAAAAGTGGGAAGAATTGTTCAGAGAAAATCAACATCATATACTTTTTTTTAACATACATTATTTTTTCTTAAAAATAATATCTATTCAAAGACCCTCGTGAGGATAAGCGGCACAGAAAATGGATGGATGGACGGATGGATGTGTAAAAGCATAGGACACATGTGTTAGGACAAATGCATATTATGTGGATATGGTACAGTACAGGCTTATACTAATTATGTATACAATATTCAATATGTCTGTCATAAGGCGGCATGGTGGTTCAGCTGGAAAAAGTTGGCCTCACAGTTCTGAGGTCCCGGGTTCAATCCCGGACCTGCCTCTGTGGAGTTTGCATGTTCCCCCCGTGCCTGCGTGGGTTTTCTCCGGGCACTCCAGTTTCTTCCCACTTCCCAAAAACACGCGACATTGATTGGACACTCTAAAATTGTCCGTAGGTGTGATTGGGAGTGTGGCTGTTTGTCTCCATGTCCCTGCGATTGGCTGGCAACCAGTTCGGGGTGTACCCCACCTCCTCCCCGTTGAGAGCTGGGATAGGCTCCAGCACTCCAGTGATGCTTGTGAGGATAAGCAGCAAAGAAAATAGATGGATGGATGTCTGTCATGAGTTTTGGTGCAAAGGTATTCGGAATATAGAACAGATAAAAAAATGCTGAGAATATGGTACATTCAAGGCTTACATTAATTACTTACACATCATGATATAAAAAAAAAAAAAAAACGACAATTGACAATCCAGGACTGTTTTTGGAATAAATCATCATTCCCCCCCCCCCCAAAAAAAAGACTGACACTTCACCCCACGGTGAGAAGAAAATCACGCACTGCTGCTTAGCAAGCTTCAAGTCCGCCCGGCCGGCTTGCATCACGACAGTCCCTCACCGTTTGGCACTTCAGACGCCGACAATGACACAAATGAGTCGGAGTCAACAAATGAATGATGAGGGTGGGAACACAGGGAGCAGCCATCCACCTGGAGCACCGCCATGTACTGTAGTTAAGTGAAAAAAAACTATCCATCCGTCCATCCATGCATTTTCTTAGCTGCTTATCCTCACAAGGGTCGCAGGAGTGCTGGAGCCTACCCCAGCCGTAAACGGGGAGGAGGCGGGATTCACGCTGAACTGGTTGGCAGCCAATCGCAAGGCACATGGGGACAGAGAACAGTCGCACTCACAATCGCACCTCGGGGTAATTTAGTATCCAATTAATGTTGCATGTTTTTGGGATGTGGGAGGAAACCGGAGGGCCCGGAGAAAACCCACACAGGCACGGGGAGTACATGCAAACTCCACACAGGCAGGCCCAGGAATAGGATTGAACCCGGGACCACAGAACTGTGAGGCCAACGCTTTACAGTTGCTCCACTGTGCCGCCTGAAAAGTGGTGTTGTGCATTTAAAATCTGGAGGGACAAATTTTAAAGGACAATAAAGCTGATTCTAATTCGAAGTTTCTTGCAATTAAATTTACATCGCATATTCGAAGTATAAAATATAGTCATTCAATATATAAATAACCTACATTAGAGGCGTATAATTTGTGCTACATTAGCGATACATACATTAAATATGTAAATATGTTTCTTTTAAAAGCAAATACGGTAATAGGTATTGAAAATGTAAAAAAACCACAACACAAAATTAGCTCCAGTGGAGTCAAAAATGTCGACCACGTTAAATGGTTGTGAAATGTGGAAGTAGGCGAGCCATAGTCGAGTAAAAAAGTTTTCTAGAGGACAAAATAACTCAAAGTTGTATATAATTGTTGGCAGAGTATTTTGAGGAAGGACCAAAAAAAAAAAAGTTTATGCAGGCTAACTAACGAGTATCTCAGTCAAACTCAACGGACTTACCCGTCAGCGGGAGTCTGGCTCGTCCACAGCCGACCACATAGACACAAAATAAGCCACGACAGCACCACATCTACCCGTATGGTTGCCATGAAAGGCACTCCTGTCCTCGACTATAACGTCAAGTTACTTTTCGATCTCTTGTCACACTGCATCGTCTCTTGTACATTCTTTTTTTTGTTGTTGTTTTCGCACAGATGCAGTTAAAGTAAACTCAGTAAGGTTTCCGGTCATGCTTTCCAAACTAAAAGTCACGTTGTTTCCGTGAACAGAGTTACGAAAATAAAAGCATAGGTCCTTACTGTACCGTGATGCAAAAAACGTAATCATACAAATAATGCTTTACCAGGTGAGTTATAGGATTCCTTAGCAACGGTGGCTTGCGTTTCGTTTTTGTTGTTGTCTTTCATCTTTTGTTGTTGTGTTTTATGAATTTATGAAGAGGAAATTGTTGAACGCAGCGTCTTGCAGTGGAGCCTGTGTAATAACTCTCGGTGTACTTCTTTAATTTAGTTTTAACCAAATAGATTTATTTTCAGACGGGAAAAAGACGACCACGCTCACGTTCTACTTCCCTTCACACACACACACACACACACACACACACACACACACACACACACACACCACACACACACACACACACACACACACACACACACACACACGCACACGCACACGCTAACTCAACCGGAACCGGAACATGAAAGATGCACAGTATAAATACTTTTTTCCTCCAAGGTAATACTTCCCTCTGGTGGACACATTGAGTAAGAGCGCACATACTGTTTTGATAATACAGTACAGTACCGAAATAAATTGTGCAACAGAAGCCTCCAGATTCCATTTACATGTGATTTAATACCTGGAAGTATGCATTAGGTACACAGCCTGAAACCTCACACAGTTCCACTACAAATTTGAGAACAATAAATCAATGGTCATCAGTCGGCTTCTGTTGTAAAACTTACTTACGTGATCTCAATAAATTGAAATAAACATACTGTAATTCATTGCGATGTACTCATAATTCATGTGGCAGTTTTCAATGATTGCGTGAGCGCCCAAGAGAACATGTTACACAGTTTTGCCTTAAGAGGCGCTAATGAGCTTATAGTTGGTGGTTAGCAACCTCAAACGTCGAGAGAAGGAAAAAAAACTGGAAGTCGGAGTGTCAAAACATGGCAGCGAGCATCAGTTGTATAAACCACGCAAAGTCGTGCGTTAAACCCTCGCTGTTCTTCACCGTCCAGCGGAAGACGTCTCCGGCCGGTGCATGTGCTCGGCGGGCGGCCGAAATTCGGAGTGTGAGAGCCGCTGCCAATGCCGCTGCGGATGTTCAGCACAACGAAAGGTTCTGTTTGGAGCTGGTCAGGTGGGTCCCGGCTCGTCTTGGTTCAACTAGGGAAAGACATGAATACAAGCGACACTTTGACATTCTTCCTCTTTAATATATTCAACGTGCTAAAAAAAATCATCAGTGTAGGTTTTGGGAAATGTGTTAATATTCATTTTAAATAAACAGCCTGGTGATAGTCGTTCAATCGGGCTCGTGCACATGACGTCACCATTTTCATGGCGCCATATTGCCGGTCAAACTTATGAAAGCCAACAATCACGGTTCATGCTGTTTGCTGCTGTAACTGAATTATCTCTATTCATCAACGAGTTCTGAATCAAATTTACTTGACTTTTAGTTGTAAAGCGAATCTTTGTGTAAGTTTTTTTTCCCAAACATTGAAAAGTTATTTGAGACAAGGGATGTACTTATACTATACACCTGTACAGTACCTGTAAAAAAATATTAAAATAACTACACACTGATACAGCTTCACCAGACTAATACACACCCTCTGGATGAGAGGGATATCAGCCATGTGGACATATGTAAACACGGGGGACAATACTTAAAAGCTTACTGCAAATTATGCTGCTCTTGGGTGGCCATCTGGTAATTACCGAGTTACGACACTTGACATCCACCCCATGCCGGCCAAGCCAGTTGCTTTCGTATCACAAAGCCAAAGCTAGCAGGAGATAATAATTCAATGTTGTCGTCTGATGTCGGGATGATGGGTTGATGTCCGTCAACTTTTACTCAATATTGACTGGGCTTAAGGCACTTACTGGTTTTGTTTTTTGTACAATATGTCTAATTTAGTTTCTGAAAGCAAAAGTGTTGCCAAAACAAAATTGATCCAAAGCCACATTTTTGTTGCCATTTTCAGTTGAAGTACCAGTTGTCAATTTCTTTCTGCCATTGGAATTAACCTTGTGGCCTGTTGTTAAAAAAAACCTTCGGTAAATGTTTTTGTTTTGTATCAATAGCAAGAAAGTACGTCATTTTGGATCTCAAAGGATGACTTTAACATGTCTTCCTTCGTCTTCCCCCTCAGGTCCAGGGACTATGAAGGTTTTGTGTGCTCCCTCCTGCTGCCGGAGGCGGCACGACGCTCTGCTCTGGCTTTGAGAGCCTTCAATGTGGAGCTAGCACAGGCAGGTAGTCCATCAGCTATACTGGTGTTATGGCACAATATGGGCTTGAAAAAACGTCTTTTCTATCTTCCTTTTACCATTGGAAGAACATATCTAGAGGGAAGGCTTGGATGTGTCAAGCAGACCGTGAGAAGCTCATTCATGCTTTTATCTCAAGTAGACTTGACTATTGTAATGGTCTTCTAACTGGGCTCCCTAAAAAGAGCATTAAACAGCTTCAGCTCATTCAGAATGCTACAGCTCGGATTGTGACCAGAACAAAGCGCTCAGAGCATAAAACTCCAATTCTTGAGTATTTACACTGGCTTCCAGACAATTTTAGAATAGATTTTAAAGTTCTGCTACTGGTCTATAAATCACTAATTGGTTTAGGTTCTGGGCGGCACGGTGGATCAGATGGTAAAGCGTTGGCCTCACAGTTCTGAGGATCCGGGTTTGAGCCCGGCCCCGCCTGTGTAGAGTTTGCATGTTCTCCCCGAGCCCTTGTGGGTTTTCTCCAGGCACTCGGGTTTCCTCCCACATCCCAAAAACATGCAACATTAATTGGACACTCTGAATTGCCCATAGATGTGATTGTGAATGCAGCTGTCTGTCTCTATATGGCCTGCGATTGGCTGGCAACCAGTTAAGGGTGTACCACGCCTCCTGCCTGTTGACAGCTGGGATAGGCTCCAGCACTCCCCACGACACTCGTAAGGATAAGTGGCAAAGAAAATGGATGGATAGTTTAGGTTCTGAAACATGAAAGAAATGCTAACAGAATACAAACCCAGTAGGGCTCTGAGATCGACTGACTCGGGTCTAATAATCGAGCGCAGAGTCCAAAACATACTAAGAGCTGTTTTAATTGTACTTTTTCAAATGCTTTTATTTCTATGTTTGATTGCTTTTAATCATGTGATGTGCATGCCGTGCGCTATACAAATAAATGTGTAATTTTCTCGGTTTTTATGGTCTAGCCAGCACAATAAAATTATTGCTTTGCTGCAGTCTTGTGGAATCATGGTGCCAAGGAATTCTATTGAAGTAAATTGAGGAGATTCATTTGGACAAAAGAAGTGCTTTTTGTCATCATCTCACAGCTTGGTGCCAAGTAAACTATGTCAAAGTGATTTGAGGCGTTTCATTAACACGATAGTTGTGCTTTGCTGCCATCATGCTGCCAAGGAGCTGTGTTGGAGTGGGTTGAGATTTATTTACATAAAAAACATGGATGTATTTCATGCCTGCGTTCCTTTTCTCTTCACAAGGTGAAGGACTCGGTCTCTCAGAAGTCCCTCGGTCTGATGCGAATGCAGTTCTGGAAGACGGCCGTAGAAGACATCTACAGGGACAAACCACCCAACCAGCCAGTCAGCACTGAGCTGTGGAGGGTAACTAACGAAATAGTCAAAGAACTCGAAAGTACTTTTGCTTCACTAGTGTTAATGCCTCACTAGTAATATCTAGTTGTGTGTGTGTGACTTTATTATTAAACAGTCGTTGTACTTGTCTTTCTACTAAGATGCCAAAGTTAAATCTAATGCTAACGCTAGCGCCGCACTAAGGTTAATGCTAATGTTAACATCATGCTAATGTTAATCCGAGTACCGCACTAACAGGGCTGGTTAAAAAAAAATCATACCAGGAAAAATCAGAGACACAGCAGAACAGGCTTGAGCAGCGCCAACAGAGCCGGACCAGTAAAAGTCTTCCTCGGCACATATATTCCACCGGTCTCACTCTTACCTTTTCCGCTTGAGTGCCCCCTTGCGGCCGTTAGAAAAAACTGCACAAATGAACCACATCACCGCATAAATGGCGGGGTTGAAAGCGTGTGGAAAAAAAGTTGCGTCTTATAGGGTGGAAATTACGTTAGTTACCTTTTTATTTTTGTGTGATGTTTGTTGATATTTTTGGTCTATTTGAAAAGATGATTGACCCAGTGGAGATTTTGTTTTGCAGGCGGTGAAGAAGCATAACCTGACCAAGAGATGGCTGACCAGAATCATAGCAGAAAGAGTAAGGCTCCATAGGCACACAGCACTACATTTGGGCTTGCATGTGCACTGTAAAAAAAATAATAATGAATTTGTAATATAGCACGGGTGGGAACAATGAAACAGCGGAGGAGAAATGTATATAAAATAGATGCATTGGTTTCATGTCAGGAAAAGGATCTGGAAGACAGAGGTTACCGGAATCTCCAGGAGCTGGAGTCATACGCCGAGAACACGCAGTCTCCGCTCTTGTACTTGCTCCTCGAGTCTTTAGGTAAGAAGGTCTTCCAGGAACAAAATACAAACTTTTTCATCACTTGCGTACGCGCTTAATTGTGCCAGGTGTGAAAGACGTCCATGCCGATCACGCGGCGAGTCATGTCGGCAAGGCGCACGGCATCGTGACCTGTCTGAGGGCGACCCCTCATCACAGCCGCCGGCGCAGAGTCTACCTGCCCATGGACATCTGCATGCTGGTGAGATACAAAAATAAAAATAGACCACAAAGTCGTACTGATTCAACTCCTCTGGTTGAGTGAAAGTGCAATCAAATATAAAAGTACACACTCAAAAGTACAAAGGTAAAACCTACTGTAATTTCTGCCCTAACAGCTGCAACTTTTTTCCACACACTTTCAACCCTGCGGTTTATGCGGTTGATGCGGCTAATTTGTGCATTTGATTTCTAACGTCACTCGAGCGGAAAAAGTAAGAATGAGACCAGTGGAATATATGTGCCGAGGAAGTGACTTTTACCGCCCTGTTAGCGCTGTGCTAGCGTGTTGCTACTGTGTTACTGCCATTTTTCAATGATATTTACTGGTAAGTTTTATTTTAACCAACTCTGTTAGCGTTAGTGCTAGCTTTAGTGCGGCGCTAGCATGAGCACTGGTGTTAGCACGGCTAGCTTTAAACTCTTTCTATGTACCGTCTTTCTTTGTAAATATCTCATGTTTCAATGTAGGCACTTGCGGCTTATCACAGCTGCCGCGTATGTATGTACCAAACGGTATTTCCTTTACAAATGTTCTGGGTGAAGCTTATAACCAGGTGCCCTCTTAGGCTGGGAATTACGGTAATTCATTCATCTAGATCCAGTGGCTGTCCTTTAAACCATGAAATGATGCAGTGTGTCATTGACAAAAATGTGTGTATGTTTTTGCAGTGTGTTTGCATCTGGTTTTGTTGTTATATGTTGTTTTGTTAAATATCCATTTTTGGTGTTGCTGTGTTTTGTCTGTGTTGGTTGATGTTTTTGGGTTTCGAACAACATGTTTGTTTTTCTGTTTTGTACGTGCGTTTTTTGTGTGTGTGATTTTGTTTTTGTGCATGTTTTTCTTTTTTTTTTAGCTTTGTAAATGATGAGAATAGATTTTTCTGTTTTGTGTTTGTGTGTATGGGTTTGTGCCAATCTGTGTTTTTTATTTTTATTTTTTTTGTATGAATGTGTTTAGTGCATGCGTGATTTTGTTTCTTTTGTTCATAGGTTTGTTTGTGTGCTTGTAGCACGGGGCCTCACAGGAGGACTTCATCAGGCGGAGCCAGGAGCAGAATGTCCGGGACGTGGTGTACGACATAGCCAGTCAGGCTCACGTTCATCTTCAACACGTCAGTACCCACCCCTTGCGGCAAACCACAATAAAACACAACTCAAATGACATCCATCCATCCATTATCTTTGCCGCTTATCCACAAAAGGGTCGCAGGGAGTGCCGGCGCCTATCTCAGCTCTCAACGGGCATGAGGCGGGGTACACCCTGAACTGGATGCCAGCCAATCGCAGGGGACATCAAGACAAGCAGACGCACTCAGAATCACACCTAGGGGCAATTTAGAGTGTCCAATTAATGTTGCATGTTTTTGCGATGTGGGAGGAAACCGGAATGCCCATCCGGAGAAAACCCACGCAGGCATAGGGAGAACATGCAAACTCCACACAGGCTGGTCGGGGATCGAACCTGGGACTTCAGAACTGTGAGGGCAATGCTTTACCAGCTGCTCCACCAGGCCACCTACTCAAATGACATACTAGTGTTTTTTAGTTGTTTTTGACATGCGTGTATATAAATAGACAGTGAAGACTCGTGGCAAGTTCCGCAACCCAGGCTAAACAGACAAAGCTTGTATGCATGTTCCAGCATCTGAAAAAGTGGCATGTGAATCGGTGAGCTTTTTCTAAAGTATAGCTAAGGATCAGTTCCGTAGGAAAAAAAACATGTGAAGAGGTAAATTTTGAGTAATGGTCCTCAAATTGCCCTGGGTTTCTCTATGCGTATATTTTGTGAGTTATTCCCTAAAGCAAGCTCGTTTGCGATGTTCACAGCTCTCTTTAGAGGTGTGAGCATTCTTTGCTAATTAGCGGCAGAGCGTCACTGTGAAGGTTATTCCAACGGCTGCGTACAGTTTTTGCTTCCGCAAGCACACACACACACATATAGTGATAAAGTCAACACCAGCTTACATTTATTTTTGCTATTGTCTCCTTTTACCCCCTCCAGGCACGTTCGTTTGGCCCCAGCGTCCCGGCAGCTGCGATGCCGGCTTTCCTCCACACGGTAAGTCGTCACGCAGCAACTAATAGACAAATGAGACCCCTGGGCGGAGTTGTGTGCTTGGTCTTACTTTGATGAATCTGGTACGGGATGTCTTGGAGCTTTACCAGGGTGCAATGAAGTCTCACGAGTACCCCAGTGTCAGAGCGTTAGTCAGACATCACAAACCATTTTTCACAGTGCAACCAATAGAATCCCTCAAGGGGTAATTAATGACTTATGCTGGACGAATTATGCTTTAATTTAAATCTACTTTGACCATTGTTAAGGCATTTCATTTGTCGGTATTATTTTGCAGAGATGGATTTACAACCAAAATAAAGTTTCATGATTTGCAGCATGTTTTCTGGGTGGATGGGATTTTTCTTCTCGCTCTTGCGCGCTCTTGCTCTCTATTGCTTGCTGTCTTCTAGTACAGCTCAGTGCTGCCCACTATAGAGTAGTTGCGTTCTGGTACAGCTCAGTCCTGCCTACTACATTGTACTACACTGACTTGCGTGTATGCTGTAAAAAAAAAAAAATTCCCATAATATATCAGCAATATAGTGCTGCGATTGACTTGCAACCAGTTCAGGGTGTACCCCGCCTCCTGCCCGTTGACAGGCTCCAGCACTCCCCGCGACCCTCGTGAGGATAAGCGGTGGAGAAAATGGATGGATGGATGGATGGATGGATGGATGGATGGATGGCTATTTCCCCTCTAAAGTCTTGATGTAACTGTAGCTAGTGAGCTGCTATCTCGTACAGAATGGTGCAAGCGCCCCTTATCTTCCACTAAAAGCCACTCGGCATGCATAAAGCATGCGATTTTCATGCCGCGGTGGTCCCCCGATGGTTATATTTTCGCATTTCCATGTAAACACTTAAAAATTGATCATGAATAATTGTAGGTTTGAGTGACTGCCATCTGTTGTGTTGTTATTCATAATTCAATGAATTGTAATTAACCACTTATTAAAATCAAAATGAATGTACAGTGGTGCCTTGAGAGAATAGTTTAATTCTGTGACCGTGTGTAAGTATAAAAACATAGTGAAAACCATCTGTCCCTATTATCATGGAAATTTCAATAGAGTACTCTTTTCGAGCTGGTGGTTTTTTTAATCATTTATTTTGGGGTTTTCATTATTGTAATAAGTTATCATTAGAAAACAGGACTACAATATTTAACTGTAAAAAAAAAAATCTACAGTAATGACTTAATGAAATAGTTTTCCCCCTGAATTTTTTGCTTCAGCTTAATAGAAATTGGCCTGCTTCTTCTGGTGTGTGCATTGTGACCAGCTGGGCGCAGTATAAAACAGACCTGCATTTACACATTGGGGTGCTTGATCCTTGGTTGTTAGTAAACTGCCATAAGGGTAGTTTTGCACAGACTAATAAATGTGGCTAATAAAATTCATATATTATCTGGCTACATGTGTTGCTCCACTGTTTGTGGTCAACCGCCCGTTGCTCGAAAGGTTTTAACGTGGCAGCACAGATGCCGTTTGTTAGCCCGTCTGTTGTCTTTGTTAGCATTAAGCTAAACAGACCGTCATAAGGCAAAGCTATTTGGTTTTAAATGCACAATGTGTAATTCTTAGTTCTGTTTAGTTTGAATGTAAACTTCAGGTGGGGTGTCAGTAAACAGCTTGAAGCCTGTGCCATGAAAAATTGTTTACGATCTGTTTAACTGCTGAAGTGAGTTGAGTATATTGCCCTCATATGTCAAATTTTTGCTTCTAAATCACAGCAAAAAAAATGTCCAGACAACATTTAGCATCCTGTAGAAGTTTTAAGTCGGCTCACTCATGTCATCATTCGATATTTGAATTTGTAAAATTTATTCAACCAATATATTTTTTTTTACTTCCAAGAAATCACTGACTTATGAGATAAATTCCAAACATGGAGATGTAACGTGCGACTCTTCCTCTTCTGTGGTGTGTGTGCACAATGCAGGTGGTGCTGGAGGACTTCCTACAGAGGGTACGGAAGGCGGATTTTGACATTTTCCACCCGAGCCTGCAGAAACGAAACCCTCTGCTCGCCATCCAGCTCTACCTGCGGTCCTGGAAAAAGACTTACTGAAGGCTCTTCCAAGGTCTTCACAGACTTCTGCCGGACAATCACTGACAGGAAGTAGACCATTTAGCTTGGATATAAAAAGTCTAAACGTGTTTCGGAGAGTTTGTCACGGTTCAATGAAAACAAGTTTGAACTTTTTGGCCATAATTCCAAAATGTATAGTGCAAAAAACAACAGTGCTCGTCACCACAAGAAGATCATATCTGTGGTGGTAGCAGCATCATGATTTGGCTCTATTTTTCTTCAGCTGGAACTGAGAAATAAATAAATGTCATTTTTAGCACAAAACCCTCAGGGTTCTGCTAGAAACCATAAGTCAAGAAAAGCCTGTTAAAATATCTTATCTGAATTTTTGTTACTATTAAAGATTAATCAGAGGAACAATAAATAGTGACAGGTATGTGCTTTCTTTTAATATATCTTTTTTGGCTTTTTGGAGAGGTGTGTGTGTGTGTGGTGTGTGTGTGTGGTGTGTGTGTGTGTGTGGTGTGTGTGTGTGTGTGTGTGTGTATATATGTGTGTGTGTGTGTGTGTATATATATATATATATATATATATATATATATATATCAAATCATTTCATAAGCAGCAGTTTGGCAGATAGTGAACTATCATATTTAAAAAGTGGCTTCAAGCTGTTTAATGCCAGTCTCAATTGAAGTTTACTGTGAAACTAAACATGTAACAAAGAGAATTACACAAAACAACCACGCCACCTTGGCAAGTCCACGATCATTGTGCTAACACATAATGGGAAAACACTATTGGCAGTTTAAATAAGCATCTGTGTGGCGTTGTTTACCACAAAACATGCAGCAACACATGAAGACACAAACTATTACAATATTAACAGTCACTGGCATATATTTATCCTCTGCACACAAAAAAGAATAACATTGCAGATTATGGAGTCACTTAAATGTGAAATTTCTGGAACAGATTTAATTTCCATTCATTTCAGTGGTGTAAAATGATTTGAGATGCAAGTGTTTTAAGATAAACTAGTATCTCACGGCACATCTTTATTTCTGTTTTGCATGGTGGAGTTTATCAAGAATAACTAATAAGGGGCATTAATTGTGTAACAGGAGTTAATGTTCTCCTGATTTTTTTTTTTTTCTTTAAACACCTTATAGATAGTTTATTTCTATCGTGCAATCTGGTACGGTAAATTGCGTCCATCCATTCATTCCTGTGTTGAAGGGTGGTAAAATCAAAAAATTTATAAATAAGATTTTGTTTTTTTTTTTAAGTAAAAGGCGTTTGCATCAGCTGTCACACTGATCGCTTCCTTACGTAATGCACCCTGGTGTTATCTGAAGGTGGCACGTGTTACCGTGCATCTTTCATAACGTGAATCTTTCATGATTTAAGTAACATGAAAAAAGAGGAACGGCTGAGGGGGAGTGAAGTTGGTAGTGGGGTTTTGTTTTTTTGTTTTTTTTTTTGGGGGGTGTGTTTTGTTTTTTTTACAGCACGTACAAAGCGGCCCAGGTGCCAGGAAGATAGAGAAGGCTCCCGTGATTGTTTTTGGCTCACCGATGAGAGCTAAGACGAGAGCTTGTTAGCGCTAAATGAATCCTTTTGCCTTCAGGACTGCGTGTAATTGACAGCTTTGCTGTTTACGCATGCACTCACACCAGCTGTGTGTTGTGCTTCGCTGGCCTCGGCTTTGCGTTATTGACAGATGTCCTCTGAAGTGGCCAAAAAAAACAATTTTATGTTTTATGTAGGCTCAGACTGTAAAACTTTGCCATAAACCTATATTTGTTGAGGGACTCTTGAACGTATTTTCGGGGGGCTTCTCCCCTTTAAAATAGGCCTAGTGACATCACTGATCCATACTCGTAGATTTTCACTTGAGAATTTATTTTTTTGTTGACTTTTTGCTTTGACGGCCGACAAATTTAAAACATATACTTTGTATGCCTTGTATCAAAATTGGGATGTGATTCTTTTGCACATCTGCAAATGATGAAACTATTAAGAGTCATCTTTTGCTGTTGTGAACACACGCGGGCAAAAAATGTTCGTAGCACAGAGTTGAGGAGGCGGCGAATTGCAATGCCCAGGGATTAGCGCAGGCCAGGGTATCAGTGTCTTAGTCAAATTTGAAAGGGTCCAGATTCTCTTCGGTTCTGGTTTCAACAAAAATGTCAACATCCAGCAACTTTGATTAACGCTAATTTGAAGATGTTGAGAATACAATATTTTGTCTTTTTTTTTTTTTTTTTTCCTGTGCCAAGTCGCAGCTACGAAAGGCTTTTAATTGGGCCTTCACTAACTCTCACCTGATCGACTGTGATTGGACTTTAGGGGTCGGGGCACCGGTGTCGGTGTAATGGCTGAGAAAGTGTGGAGTTATCTTTTGATGCTGCTAAGTTTTGATGGTGACTCGCTGCCCTTGAGAGCAGTTCAGCAGTTCATCTGAGGGGAAATCCCCGCCCCCCACTCCCCCTTCGACCCAACCTTTGGGTTCACCTCCCAAATCACATCATTTTCCAAAAAGGACAGGGAGCAGCCGCAGGAAGTGGGAGTTTTTCCCATCGACACGACAAGGCATGGGCTGGTGTCACAATTTAACAGTGTGATAATCCCGAGTAAAAATATTGCAGTTTCACTGGAGCCATCACTATTCCAACTAGAGCTTATAAATTTATTATTTTGAATTTTGCATTTTTATGAAGATGAGAATACCTTTTCTCAGAAAATGGCTACCTACTTCACTGCTCCTCTCCAGTGTGTGAAGTTATGTCACATAGTTTAGGAGAATATATCGGGTGAATATGGCAGATCATCTGCCATATTCACCTGATTTGTGTCGCTCAGATTACTAGCTACAGTATTCCCCAAGATGTAAAAAAAGAAGAGTTCAGCGGTTAACATTTTGCCACAGATCCCGAGGTCATTGATGCCGTAGAGCACAGGTCTCAAACTCAAGCCCCGGGGGCCAGATCTGGCCCGCCGCAAGATTTTATGTGGCCCGCAAAGGCAAATCATCTATATCAACTTCCATGATTTTTTTTTTGTGATAATCTGTAAAAAAAAATTCAAATGGTCATATCATAAACGATAAAATTGAGATATTGTAAGCATTTTTGTGTTACCAAACATGAACAATAGTTGAAAAACCCATTACGCTTGATTTCTGATTCCAAAACTAGTTCAGAATTTTCATGTTTAAATGTGATGAGGCAAAAGATTTTCATGGATTCACAGTCATAACGGCCCCGTGAGGGAAATCGTAACTGTAATGTGGCCCGCGACAAAAATAAGTTAGACACTCCTGCCGTAGAGGAGTATTTTGCAGTCCAAAACTAAAGCTTCTATGAAGAGGGGAGCCATAAACTCCTTGACCGCTGGAATTTTTTTCTTTTGAATGCACATGTCCAACTGATCAATATTTCAGGGATTTTTGCACAACTTTCAATTGCTCGCAGTTTCTACCTATGCCTTTTCTGAGACTCCAACCGCCTGACGACACCATGATCTTAGAGTGGCCTGTTCCTCTTGAGAACGTCCTGTTTGAAGACTTCCTAAATGTCACCCACTCATCTTAAGAGTGTTACAAGATAGTCACAAAAATGCAGAGAAGTGATCGTCTTTGGAACTTTTTATGACTCAACTATTCTGAATTTTATTGTTCACCTCTTTGTTAGATAATAGCAAGTTGTACAAAAAGCACAGAAACTTTGAGTAGCTAGATATACATAAATTGAGATGAAAATAAGGTTATTCCCTGATATTTTACCGGGAGGTCCAATATCCTGAACCTTTTGTGGGTAGCGTAATTGTATTGCATTTGTTATCTGTTGAAAACTTCACATGAGGAATTGGTGTGAAACGTTGGTCTGCGTCATACTTTTTATTGAGCTCAGATGAAGAACGATTCCACAGACTTTTAGCACAGCTCCACACAAAACAAGACAAATCCTCTCCCTCCCTCTAAAGGATCATGGTAGTATGAAAACTGAATAAATCTTCAGCGAATCAAAACTTTCAAACCAAGTGGGTCTGATAAATGTGGCGAGGGTGGGGGAGTTATTTATACTGTTCAGGGTAATGGTTGGCGATCGGAGGTTAGGTCAGGTAAAGGTGTAGTACACAATGAGGGTACTAAAAGGTTCAAGAGGATGGACCATCCAAACAAATTCATTGTACTCAGGATATTGGTTAATTTAAAGTTAGGAAGAGAGATTTCAGTTTGGGTTCAGGTTACTGGATAAGAAGGAAGAGGCTAGAGTTCAGGTGATGGTTCGGGTCTGGAAGGAAGAATGATAGCAGTTGGGGGAAATGATGAGTTTTAGAGTAGCTGTTCAGACAGGAAACAGATAAGGAGTTACGGTTGCGTTTTAGTGTTACTGGTTAGGGTAGAATTAAAGATAGGAAGGAAGAGTGTTAAGGTTAGGGTATTCGACCATCAAAACTGTTAACCCACATACTGATACGTTTACTGGACAACTGATTGTGCACACTCATCAACAACTTTACCGAACATCCAATACCTTCCATCAACAGCAACAATCCCTCAATCCCTCCCTGTGAAAATTCATCCAAAAAGTTCAGGTCCTAACTGGAGCCCGGCTCAAGTGGTCTGTGCGTTTACGAGATGTCACTTTCAGCAGTCCACAAGACAGACATGCAGACTCAACAAAAAAAAAAATAAAAGCTCAAGACTGTCTGCAACTCTTATTGGCGTCACTCAGCAGCAACTTGTGCACACACAGTCTGAACTTCTGGTCACGCACACTGTAAATAATCACATTGCAGCAGCTGTTGGTGGCCAAAATCCAGAAGGCGAAGAAGGAGAAATTGCACCACTCATTGCCCAGAACGTTGCCCACCACAAAGACTGCGATGGGTGTAAAGGAGGCTGTAAAGGCCACCGTCAGTGTCCCGATGGTCTTGGCTGCCTTGATGTCAGAGAAAGTGGGCTTGCTGGCTTTTTGGCATTCGGCCTCTGCCAGGTGTTTCCTGCGCTTGGAGTGTTGCCTGATGCTGGACAGCGAGATGATGTTGATGGCCACTGTGCCGCCCAGAAGGGTGAAGTCAAAGGCTGGGAAGAGGAGCAGGATGTTCCAGGCCTGCGAGGGGAACTCGCCGATGGTCCCCAAGGCGTAGTTGCACATACGGCTGCAGGTGTTGTACTCCAGGACGATCTCGCGGCTGAACACCAGGGGCGACACGGCCAGGAAGAAGCTCCCCAGCCAGGATAGCACTATGAGGATTGTGGTCCGTTTGCGCGTGATCACCGAGTCTTTATGCAGCGGCTTCAGCACAGCAATGCTACGCTCTATCGTCATCAGGAAGATGGTGGTGATGGACACCAGTGTGCAACCGGCGAAAATGGGTCCGATAAGGGTGCAAGGGTGGAAGCTCACTGAATGTGAGTTGTATGCCGTCCACTCGGGCGCAGAATCACCAGCCATGAGGTAGAGCTCAGCGTAGACAGACAGCGGCACAACGAAGGCACCTACCACAAGGTCGGCCGCAGCCAGCGAGGCTTTTAGGTAGCCCTGCGGTGTCCTGAAGTGCTTAGTACCCAAGATGACCGCCAGGGTCAGCAGGTTACCGAAGAGGATGGCCAGGATCAGCAGCACCATGAAGACCACAGTGAGGATCTTGTTGCCCAGTGTGCAGCAGCACACAGTGCACGGCGCCTCCTCCGCGCTCTCCAGCATGCTCGGCGGGCCGGTGTCGATCATTGGACTAACCTGGGCCAGACGCTCACATGAGTACCTGAATGATAACCACAATAATTCAATTAGGAGTTGGGTGACTAGTTAAGGCTAGGGAAGAAAAGGTTAGGTGCTTGGATTAAGATTGGGGTGAGGGGTTAGAGGTTATGGTTACTGGTCAGGATTAGGACTCAAGAAGATTGGAGCGGCAGTTTCTCATTTGGAAAGATTTTGACTTTGGAATTGAATACGCTTGGAAAATGGCTATTAGTCGTTAGATAGATGCCATTCTCTTCTCCTGGGAACTGGCTAAGATCCCTTGAGCAAGGCATGATCTTCACTCCCCGAACTCAAGAGGTGTTAGCATGCCGCATGTAAATTCTCAATTTTCCCTTGAGGAATTGAAGTCAGTATAATAAAGAAAAATATTCAAGACATGCTTCTATTGTTAGGAAGGAAGAGTTTTTGTTTTTTGGGGCAATATTACAGTTTAGGGTTGTTGGTTTTTTAGGAAGAAAGGGTAAGGTAGGTGTACTGTATTGGGTTTAGGTTTTTGAGTTAGTCACGTTAGTACCTTAAAGCAAATACCCATTTCAGTGCCACAATGCCCGATCTCAACAGTTTTCAAAGTGCGCGACACCTAGCAACAAAACCGCATTTAACAGGAAAGAACCTTGAAGACGACCTCAGCTTGCTGCCTCCTGCAAGTATCCAGCCTTGTTTTTGAAATTGAATCATTTGTTGATAAGCTACCTTGCCAGGTTCACTGCCAGCAACACTATTACTATTTAAACTGATCTTTATTTATATGTTTCTTTCTCAAGAGGTAAACACACACTTGCGCTTTCTCTGGGCAAAAAACTACAAGGTCATTTTTGTATCGCGCGCAAAAAGGTAAACAAGAATGAGCACAAAAGATAAAGTGTTTCATTCACTGTGACAAATTCAGGCTTTGTGACCTTCATGGTGAGAAATCCTACGGATGGGAGTTCATCGCAGTAAATAAAACACTTCATTTTTTTATGAACAGTCCTCAAAATGTATTTTATTTCGCTTTCCAAATGTCTTGAAAACGACGAGTGACTGTTGCCACTGCTTGTTCTCTTTTCATTGTACGGTGTAGCAAAAAAAAAAATGTTTTAAATCCCAACAATTTGTTGATGCTCATCTGTCTTCGAAACTTGCTTACAGTTAGGTGGCGCTCATTTGTCAAAGTGGGAGTGCTTGAATTCACCCCAAATGAGCTCTTCAAACCAAAATGGCCGAGTTCCTGAATCTCAGGCATGGGCCTTTTTGTTTGTACATTTATTTAAGGTCTCCCTGTTTCCTGTTGATACTTTTTTTCCCCTTTAGCCACATTTGAACCTGTAGGCAAAAAAAGTCCTCACAATTTAGCGATTCCTGCGTACGATCGCCGCTCATTTGGGTGCATTCTCTATTCTAACAGGATTTCATCAAAATATGAGAATTGCCCAAATTGAATTAGCCAAAATGTCCACATTAAACCAAAATGTCTGACTTCCTGTCCAATTTTATGTTTTGTAGTCCTTAAAATCATCCATATTTTTACATGCGAATGTATTCTTTTGTGAAAACATTAGATATTTCCCACCAAAAAATGTTCATTTTTTTCTGGCAAAAAAAAGTTATTTTTGGAGGAGTTGGGCATTTTATAAAAGAAAAGCCTGCTGTATTTTTTTTAGAAAAATGTATATTTTTTTCCCCTAAAATTTATATTTTTCAAGTATTCTTTTACAGGATTTGAAAAATGTATGCAGTGCGTGACGCAAATGATGGTCAGAGCAGATTGTTTTTTGTTTTTTTTTTACCTCATCGGCTCTGTTCAGTATTACCAATATATCCTGTAGACCAGGGGTGTCAAACGCAATTTAACCTGGGGCCTCTGGAGGCGGAGTCTGGCTGAGGCTGGGCCGCAGCCTCAGTGCACATGGACTTATGTAGGATTAAAATTAGAAATAAAAAACAGTCCTATCTTCTCAAACATCTTTTTTTAAAACACAAAATAAGATGAAGGACGCTGGTGTTGACAACTTGTCTAAAACTTCTGGGGAAAAAAAAAAACTCCTTGGCAACGCTGCTGTAACTTTATCATTGAAAATAGTTTCTCTGCTTGCATCAGGCCTGGTGTGATGGCCTGAGCGCTCCCGATGCTGAAAAGTCTTTTTGTGATTAATGTGCATGCGCGTATATTAATGCGCACACGCGTATATTTTGTAAACTTCTCGCCATTCTGGAACATCCGCATCCATGCTTCAATGTGTACCGTTCGACAACTTGTCGCCGCGTGTTCATGTTCGCTCAGAAAGACGAACACATCGAATGTACAGATATGTGTATACTTTTGTTTTAAGGTTAGGTTAGGGTTAGGTTATAACGTATGTTAGCTCCCTCTATGTAGAAGAAGGGGAACTATGAGACCAGTAAGCGTCTGCTACGTACCCGGAGTTCCCCTGTTAGTAACGCATGCGCAATAAATCACAAGGGGACTATTCAGCATGGGGAGCGCTCAGACCATCACACCGATCGATGTCACATGCCCGATAGCCATCTACCCCACCGTGATTCGTCTGCTGCGCACACAACATTGTAAAAGTGCCATCCATATAAAACTCAAGGGGCTGCACTCCCATTATACTTTCATATTAAGGTGGGGGCCGCAAAACATCATCTTGTGGGCCACAAATGGCCCGCGTGCCACACGTTTGAGACCATCGATGTAGACTATCGGACGATTGGGCACATCAAACTGCTCCCTTTGCACAATTGTCATCGCACTGGTTTATAACGTCGAACCGCGAACGGGTCAGGGCACTCCGTACAAGCGTAACACGCACTCTTAACTGCTCTAAATGCTTGAAGACTCTGCATCCTTGCAAAACTGTGACTCTTATAAGAAATTGTTCCCTATTAATTCAATGTCGATTGTTCTTCGTTCTTGTTAGTTTGTTTGGAGTTCTTCTCCGTACTCAACATGAATGTCAAAATTCACAAATTCCTTGAGTGTCGTTCCACACTTGACCGTTAAAGTTGATTCTGATTCTGATTCTGACTACAGATGTGTTTTGAGATCAAACGCTTTGTCCAAACAACGAGTCAGAGGACGTAAAATTCCCGATGTCATTGAGGGCCAACAATTCCATTGCTAATTTAGTTGAAGTTACATGGCACAGCGGTACTGATTGTGGATGCCCTGGGAATATTAATACATAGAGGCTGCAGTCTGATTGGACCAAAAAAAAAAAAATCAAATAATAGAAGAACGAGAAACAGTACAGCCTGGAGAAACACCATGAAGTGAAAGGAAACTACTAGGGAATGAATTAATACAATTTAATGGAACAAATAGTATTTATTAGTAGTTTGTTGGTCGATTTGTAATCATGTGATGTCACATCTTTATATGAGTAAATAAGTCGGCTCTGTTGGCTCATGTGAGGCCGCAGGATGGATGGAGGGATGGATGGATGGTGACATCATAATCTAAGCTGACAGCTGTACTGTAGTAGTAAACACAAACCAGCTGCCTGCGCCGTGATTTTTTTTTTTATTATTATTTTTTAAATCCGCACAGACACAAAGAAAAGAGGCGCTGTAACATGAAACAGCAGCCGTCACATTTGACACCCCAGGCCAGGAGTAACATTAGGTACACGTGTGTGATCTCATGCCACGCTGTCACGGATATGATATTTGTTTTACATACTTGAATTCCAATGCTGTGCCGTGGTTACTTAACTGTTTGGCCAAAAATGAATACAAATGCAGTAGTAGCTCTTGTGTTTTAGTGTAATTTTTTTGTCCCCATTGTATTTGACCATTTGTTTTAAAATCTAATCAAAATATATAATATAATTATAATTGAAATCAATTTGAATTTAAATTTTAAAATATTTTTGAAAAAATTGTAAGCTATGTATTTATTTTAAAAAGATATTTCAGTATTCTAATCTCTTAAAAAATTATTATTTTTTTTTTTAGTACGGAAAATGCGTTCAGCTGCTGCATATGCTCAAGAATCTTGTGATGTTAAAGAAAGTGTACAAAGATCTCACAAAAGCAATCATAAGTGTATTTTTATCACGGGGAAGCTAATTGTTTTATTATTTTGTCAGGTGTTTAAATAACGTGTATGCCTAAATATGCTGCCTTTAAATGAGCTCTTACTAAAGTTGTTGCATTGCATCTCCTTCGAGTGTGCAGGTACACCAGATATTGTCACGTTTTACTCTGTTAAAAAAAAAAAATCGATGTACAGTAGAACCTCCATCTGTGTGTGTTTGAGGCCCCTGAAGACTTAAACGTCACAAACACTTCTGCTGCTTGAGTTTAATAGTAATAGTAATGCGTCACTGCGACTCTACTGTGATGCTAAATAGTGATGCTGTACTGTACACTACTTTAGTAGCATTAGTGCAGTTTTCCCCATCAGAGGCAAATTATGCGTGCTTTAAAGCTGTTTATTTGTTACTCCCAGTTGAAGTTTACTGTAAAACATCCACCCATCCATTTTCTTTACCGCTTATCCTTATGAGGGTCGCGGGGAGTGCCGGAGCCTATCCCAGCTGTCAACGCACAGGAGGCGGGGCACATCCTGAGCTGGTTGCCACCAATCGCAAGGCACGTAGAGACAAATAGCCACACTCATAATCACACCTAGGGGCAATTTAGAGTGTCCAATTTATGTTGCATGTTTTTTGGGATGTGTGAGGAAACCGGAGTGCCCAGAGAAAACCCACACAGGCCCGGGGAGAACATCAGACTCCACACAGGTGGGTCCGGGATTGAACTCAGGACCTCAGAACTGTGAGGTCAATGCTTTACCAGCTGAGCCCACCGTGCCACCCAATATTTAAATAATAAAATTAATTTATGGTTCCTACCTTCTGGATTTATGGATATGATGGATAAATAAATGAGGGACTACGCGAGCAAAATGCCACAGATGAGCTACCAGAAATGAGCAAAGACGTTATAATAATTGTAAAGCATCAAACATTGGAAATTTAATGCACACCGAGCGGCAATGTACCTTTGTACAAACAGATCGTATACTTGTACAAACCCATCAAAATAAATTGCCTGAAAAATCGACGATTTTGCTTGGTGTACCAACGATAAGCCACAACATAGCTGGAGGCTGGGTGGGAGGGGGTGGGGGGCGTCCCTATTATAATAGTGACCTAAAGGAGCCCTTTCTTGTATACAGTAGATGCTCCAAACTGTTCGACCCCCGCCCCCACCCCCACAACTCGCCTCTACCCACCCTGTCATTGCTTATCTCTCAGTTTCACATTCATTTCCTCCAGCGGCCAAGTGCACACGCAAGCACGCACGGCACCATAAACAGTCGCTCCCCGCGTCCGTGTAGCTGCTCATGCGGAAGGCTCGCTCACATCCAGCTAATCATCTTCCCCGGAGTGCCAGTGCAAATAAACGCATGACAACGGTCGCACTATATTTACATGCATGGATCGACTTCGGTTGTACTTAGGGCAGAGACAAAAAAAAGCCTGCGCACACCTGTACAAAGGATCTAAATGACGGCGAGTTAAATAATTTCAAAAGTTTTGACCTATAGGCTACAAATACAATTGAATTTTTAAAAATAATCTTTTCAAATGTGGAGGGTTAAAACAAACAACTGAGATTACGTGGATGCATAAGTGCGCACACCCTTCTTGGAAGTCGAAAACAAACAACTGAGATCACGTGGATCCATAAGTGTGCACACCCTTCTTCTTGGCTCAGCATTAACCAGCCGACCACATCAAAACTGGTGGGTGGCCCCCCTTTTTCAGGTCGTCAGTTTTTGCAAAAACATGCATATTGGATTAATTGAAGACTCTACATTGTCCACGGATGTGATTGTTTGTTTGTTTATATGCATTCTGGGATTGGCTGGTAGCCACTTGGGTTTACGCCGCCTCTCCCAGGCGATAGGCTGTGGCACACCTGCAACCGTAGTCCCGATAAGCAGTAGAGAAAATGGACGGATTGATTCAAAATGAGTCAGCACACACCTCCACCTCACCTCAGTGTCCTCACAAGCTTTTCATTTTTTATTAGTTCTAGCCGAAGCCCGAAGATATTGTGCTGAGAGCGATTGCGATTTCGAATTGTTCATAATGCCTTGAGGGTCGTCTAAGGCCCCAGTACCAGCTGAAGAAAAACAGCACATAAATGTTAATTATATGTCAAACTACAACCACTAAAATAAATCTAGTGTTTTTGAAACTGTTTGTTACCTATGTAAAGATAGATTTACAATCAATTCTTCTGAAATGTTACATTAAAAAATTGTATTTCCTCTATGTGATATCTACTGTATTTTCCAGAGTAAAGACTTGAAAGCATGTTTAATACTGAGCATTATTGTCTGTGTTTCAAAATGTTTTATTCTTAAATAAATTATTGGAAGAAATGTCTCTATATTGTCGTATATTCATTCCATTTATTTTATGTTATACTTATTTTCTGTTTTAAATGTGACATTTTTCAGTCATCGTATTGTATTTTTGAATTTATTTTAAAGTAAGTGCCTATATTTCACTTATTTTAATCATAAGGTACTTGTCATGTAACATTTAAGTACTTTATTGTATTTTTATTAATGTATCAAATGTGTTTTATGTTGAACTGTTTTAAATCGGACTTCTAAAAAATCTATTAGTATGGTTTTTGCATTTTTATACATATTAATGATAGAGATAAACATAAAACCATATTAATAATAAACACAGCTTGCGCAATTGGTCCTGATGTGCATTAAATCAAATGTAACATAAGCTTGGGATTTTCCTTCCTTAAAAGTGCACAAAAGTGTGATTCTTTAACCTCCCCCCTGCCCCCCGCAAAAATAAAAAATACAAAATGACCTTAGAATACCTCATAGGTGATTTTGTACTTACTTGGAGTGTCACTTTGAGGATGCAACTAGAAGTGTGCCGTTCATCTCGCCTCCACCGCTGCCCGCACGTGGCAGCTTCTGCTCCCTTTACCAGCCAAAATTAAAAATAAAAAAAGAAAAGAAAAAATCCAACTCATCAGCTCACGTCCATCACGGCTGAGCATCCCTGGTCCGGTTTACAGGAGAATGAGGATGAGGATGATGATGATGCCCGATGGTGGTACGCTCAGCCTTTATAAAGGTCTTCCCCTGCTCCCTCTATTGGTTGAGCACGAGGATGATGACAGCGGATCATAATGTGAGCAGCCGCTGTGTCGATGTGGACAGAAATGATCAATGTATCACACAAGTCCACTTGGAAAACAAGTTTTTTTTCTCACCTTAATCGTATTTCTTTTGATACTGGTAAATAATATATTATATTTAAATCCAAATGAATACAAAAAAAAAAAATCAAACAATAATAATGTACCAATTCAATAAACATTTGTAAACACATCTAAAATAGCAATCTGACACTAATTATTTTTTCAACACTTCTTATTTCAGGAATCAAATTATATATTTTTTCCAAGAAAAAAATCCATTATTTATGGGAATAAATATGTATTTTTTCAAAAGCAATTTTAAAAAATATATTTTAAGATCATAATTATATTGTTTAAACTAAGAACATGGTCATCTCTTTGGAATAAATGTATATATTTTTCAAGATAAAAAGCCATAATCGTACAATAATTAGTCATATTTTTATTGATTTTCAAAAAATATATATTACAATAGGCTGGCAAACTGTTCAGAGTGTATTGTTCCTCCTGCCCATTGACGGCTGGGATAGCCTCCGGCACTCCCGTGACCCTTGTGAGGATAAGCAGCTAAGAAAATGGATGGATATGTTACAATGCTAACGTGTAATCTGAAATGCCATAGACTGGCCAACAGAAAATAGCATAGCTGTTACCTTCAAACAAGTGTAATTTTAAGACACCAAGCATCAAGATATACACACACATCTTCCAACAAAGGCGGCACAGTGGCTCACCTGGTAAATTGTTGCCCTCGCAGTTCTGAGGTCCTAGGTTCAATCCCAGAGCCACCAATATGGAGTTTACATGTTCTCCGGACACTCCGGTTTCCCCATACATACAAAATTAATTGGACTCTCTAAATTGCCCCAAGGTGTGATTGTGAATGTGTCTGTTTGTCTATGTCCACTGTGATTGGCTGGCAACCAGTTCAGGGTGTGCCCCGCCTCCTGCCCGTTGACAGCTCGGATAGGCTCCAGCACTCCCCGCGACCCTCGCCAGGATAAGCAGCAAAGAAAATGGATGGATGGATCTTCCAACAATATGGTTGGGGGGAAAAAAAAGTATGATTAGAACTAGTGCATCAACATAAATTAGAAGTATAGATCGAAAGAAGTCATTTCGTAAAATAGCTGCACAAATGATTAAGGTGAGCACACAAGAAAACCAAAAAATTTAATTTTCCCTACTGAGAAAAAAAAATCATGAATTTACAGTAGCCAGATGTTTGTTTGTTGGAGTTTGTTACTGCCATCTTTTGGCATGATGACAAAAGCGCACTAATAAGTCAAATTTTTGCTCGCACCACAAAGCACAAAATTTGACTAAGCTGCCGCTTAGAGACTCGAAAAACCGACAAAGTAGGACACCCGTAGATCTAGCTACAACTATGTACTCTATAAAATATTTGCATTATAAGGAGGGCCTACTTTGAGGTTGCCTATTGTTTTGGCAGCGGCTCTGAATGAGTGTTTCAAAGGATCTCTCGTGGTATACAAAAGTACAAGTATTTAAATTTAGCAAGTTTAATCTCGATCTGATCTTATTTAATGTTCAACTTGTGCATAACATTCAAGTAATTTTTTCAAAATCAAGTGAAGCATTTTTTTTTCAAGTGCAATTCATTTGTATTTACCATAATTTGTTAGCGTTATTATTAGCGTTAGCGCGGGGCTAGCGTTAGCGCGGCACTAGTGTTAAAATCTCTGTGTACTGAGGCTTATTACCAGGTGCGCTATCGCTAACGCCGGCTAACACTAGCACCGCATCACCGCATAAACCGCAGGGTTGAACCCGTGTGAAAAAAGTCGCGTCTCGTAGGCCGGAAATTACGGCAACTTTAAAGAACAACACATTTGCAGCCATCATCTTCAAGAAGTGTTTATTTTTAAACATTTATTTAGGGACTCGTTTTATTTGGCTTTTATTTGCAATGCATATTGATTGATGTGCAGTATTTAAGTAGCTTTTTTGGGGGATATATTTATGGGGCCAGCACGGTGACACAGCTGTAAAGTGTTGGGCTCGCAGTTTTGAGGTACAGGGTTCAATCCCGGCCTTCCTTGTGTGGAGTTTGCATGTTCTCCCCATGTCTGCTTGGGTTTTCTCCGGGCACTTGGGGTTCCTCCCACATCCCAAAAACATGCAACATTATCTTGACACTCTAAATTGTCCCAAGGTGCGATTGTGAATGCGACTGTTGTCTGCGTCCATGTGCCCTGCGATTGGCTGGCAACCGGTTCAGGGTGGACCCCGCCTCCTGCCCGTCGACAGCTGGGATAGGCTCCAGCATTGCCCGCGACCCTTGTGAGGATAAGCGGCTCAGAAAATGGATGGATATTTATGCGCAGGGGTCAACATTTTGCGAACCACCGTGGTGGGTGATGATGTCATGGACCTGTGCGAGGGTGTGTGAGGCTCTTGGGAGAGAAAGTGAATCTTTTGCTTCAGATGCTGACACAACACTTTAATCTGCATCAGATCACTGGTCAGGCTGCCGCCGTGACTCCCGGATTAAGGATTACCCGCCCGTACAGCGCACACGGGGAAACACGGGATTAGGCCTGCGTGTGTGTCTTTGTGTGCGTCGTCCGCTGCAAGCAGTTCCAAGTCAGAGGATAAACCGTTACGCTTTGAAGCGCAGGAACGACACTAAATACTTGTTCAAAACACTTTGAGGTGTACTCAAAGGTGTGAAATTTAATTGTACTCTGTGTGCGTCATTCAACGCACTTCCTGTGTGTTGTTTAAGGTACTGCAGTGTAATTTGTGTCATTCAATGTGCTTTTGATGTTCCAGCTACTTCGTGTGAGTCAGGGAAGGTACTTGGCTGGATGTGTGTCATTGGATCTTTGTATTTTTTGTGGGTATTATTCAAGTATTTCACGTGCAGTGTCTTAAGTGCCGTATTTTGCGTTTTTTAAGGCACTTCACGTGTGACATTCAATGAACTACACATCACGTTTTTTTTTAACAATACATTTTTGTCCCCATAAAATTCAACATTATTCTCAATAAATGTTTATTCTCAATTGATATGACCTTCTTTTCTTTTGTTGTTGTTGTTAAAAATAATATGACTTTTCTATCACCACTTTGCTCTCTGAGTCTGAAGATGATTAAAATATAATTTTTGAACTTAATTCATTTTGAACATAACTAAGAATATTTGAAATTACTTCTGTAATTTTGACCAAAAAAAACTAACATAAAGTACATGGTAGCATGAGCAGACATTTTTGCTCAAGAGCTACATTAGATTTTTAAAAAATCACAAATGTTATTATTTTTAATTTTTATTATTATTATTTAAAAATTCTGCATTTATATTTTTTATAAAGTGTAAACTATTTCATTTTGATAATAAGACAATTATTCTTTTTTGTTTTAAAATGAATATTTATTACATTTTAAATTATAACTTTTTATTGAATAAAAAATTAAAAAGGTTAATTCATTTGTATCTTTACATTTTAATTGTGTTATTTAGAATGATAAAATAAGCTTACTCCATTTTTAATCTAGCCACCAAGCCTTTGCAAAATCAAGAATTGTATAATATTTGAAGCATTCATTTATTCCTTTTGCTAATATTTTTTTAATTTGTAAATGTGTACATTTAACTTTATTTTGTATTTGTAAATAGTATTT
Organism: Syngnathoides biaculeatus; assembly: GCF_019802595.1. NCBI lineage: Eukaryota > Metazoa > Chordata > Actinopteri > Syngnathiformes > Syngnathidae > Syngnathoides > Syngnathoides biaculeatus. The sequence goes on from NC_084644.1 coordinate 9,957,487, forward strand.
TTTTTTTAAATAAGTCACAATGTACATCTGATACTTATTTGAGGAAAAAAAGCACATGCATTTTTATTTTTTTAAATGGTAAATTATTTATTTTAAATTAAAAAAATATCATTAAAATTTTTGCATCTATATTGAACAGATATTGCTTACTAAATTACTTTTAATAAATTATATATGTGATCCATAATAATGCAATAATGCAACCATAATATAAAAACACATACCAAAACATAGAATAGAATAGAATAGATAGAATAGAATAGAATAGAATAGAATAGAATACAATAGAAACAATAAAAATCAGTTAGGAATATCACAATGCACACAATTCTGCAAATGTCTAATATCTAAAATGTCTAGAAATGTCACTATTGATATAGTTTATTAATTGATTTTACATGTACTGTATATTTAACAATTATTGTACCTTGTCAAAAACATACAACACACTGTAACATGCACATGATGATGATGATGATGACATTGCTGAATCTGGCCATGGCGTGCTGATAGTGTCCATTGCAGCCCTGCCCGGCCAGCGATGACTAAGAGGAGGGGCTGGGGGAGGGTGGGCGATGATGACACAGCGCCTCGCGTGGCACGAGCCGGCGTTCGATCCCCGCACGCCACCAAAGAGCGTGGCGTTAATTCGCTCTGACTGTGACATGCTTTAGTTGCTGTCTGCGGGCCTCCCTCATCATCATCACCCCAGCTGGGCGAGTCCCTGGAGGGCTGGGGGATGGAGGACGGGCGAGGGGAGGTGGGGGGCCTGACAGATGGGTGTGTGTTCGCTTTACGCTCCACTGGCTGGCCTCTGAGTCACGTTTGAGTGTGCAGTGATGTCATCTTTGTTTGGACTTGCGTGCCCAAGCAAGAAAGCAAGCAAGAGGAGAGGAGAGGATTGTGGGAGATGCTGCATCAGCTGAACACATATTTTTTTTCTCCATTTTTTTGTTTCATATTATGTCCAATGATGGTGTTTCGACACACCGCAGAGAAGAGCGTTGTGAACAATCCTGCCAAATTTGAATGATTAAAGCAAACCGCCAAGTAAAGGAGCCTTCAGGAATCAAAATCAAAATTAAAAAAAAATAAATATATATATATAGTGGGGATGGGGGACTTGCGCCCAAACAGAAGTGTGCCACTAGGCACTGTTTTAGCCACACCACAGAAAATGTGGAAAAACTGAAATGGTAGAAAAACAGTTTAGCGCTGATCCTCACAACTCAATACTGCAGTTCTCCATTTTAGTAGGTTTTTGGCAATGTTTAAAGTATTTTCAAAATGAATCTCAGAATGGACTTTGCAGTCCATTCTCAATCGTTTTTTTTTAGAGCTTGGTGAATTATATGCCAATGAAAATTTTGAATTTTGAAAGTCTCGATTTGACATTCTTAAGATACTCTATGTCCTTTTTTTTTGTCTTGAGGGATAAGTACAATTAAAGGGACAAGTGAGCTTAAGAACTCCGCCTCAAGGTGGCGCCAGTAAACTTCATAAAGTCCATCCATCCATTTTCTTAGCCGCTTATCCTCATGAGGGTCGCGGGGAGTGCTGGAGCCTATCCCAGCTGTCAACGGGCATGAGGCGGGGTATACCCTGAACTGGTTACCAATCAATTGCAGGGCACATGGAGACAAACAGACGCACTCACATTGATACCTAGGGGCAATTTAGAGTGTGCAATTAATTTTGGATGTTTTTGGAATGTGGGAGGAAACCAGAGTTACCGAAGAAAACCCACGCAGGCATGGAGAGAGCATGCAAACTCCACACAGGTGGGTCAGGGATTGAACCTGGGACCTCAGAACTGTGAGGCCAACGCTTTACCAGCTGAGCCCCCGTGCCGCCTTCATAAAGTCTAGCTCCCATCAATTCACATTGGTTTCCTTGCAGTGGAAGGCCAAAATCACTTGGTGGCGCTATGGTAACATTTTATTGTCAATCCTCAATATATGTGGAACATATAGAGGGCCAGAATCACTTTTTCAATAGGCCACTGCTAACAGAAAATTAATGATGAAAAATAAAAAAAGTAAAAACAAAACAAAAACACAACACATAAAGACAAAAAACATCCATTCATAAATACTCTTGTTTTATGATGTGGTCGAACCTGGAAGAAAAGTTATGGGGTCTCCCACAGATGTTGCGTTCACGGCGTGCATGACGTCACTCGCCCCACCCCTCGGAACTAAATTGAAAATAAACAAGCGACAGAAGCGTCGGCAGTAAATTAACACACATGCACATACAGAAAGAATGTGTCAGTTCTCGAGTCCCACCCAGACCCCATCACCCCTCAACTCCTCTCGGTCACTTTTCAGACCCGACCCGAGTGGCTCAGCTCAAATCCCTCACCCGCCTGAGTTGATGGGCACAATTGAAGGCAGAAGGAATTTGGGGGATGAGGAAATTAGTTCTCAAGATGGATGGGAAGGAGTCACCCGACAACTTCAGATGACATACTTGAGACCATATTCGCGATTTAATAATCCGCGCAATTTCCATTTATGTTGCGTGGGTCTGAGTCAGCACTCCCAACCTACTTTGCTGTCGTTTACCCTGATTAATTCTGTGATTTCCGACCTTCCAAGTATTCCTTGAATCCGCCTGGTCGGACTAGAAGTTCTGAGTTCCGACCATCCTTGAAGGCATCGCGTTGCTCGGCTGCCTTGTAGTTGTTGTTGACTTTTTTTTTTTTTTTAACTGAGCCAAGCAGCGGGCGGTGGTGCGTTTGCGGCTGCTCGGCTCCTCTGTGACGGACACTTTCTAATGGGACGACCCGCTCAACTCGCTCCATCGGCTACATATATAACGCGTTCATAGTCGCCGGATAACAACAAGTGGGAGGGAGAGAGAATAAAACAGAGAAAAGATTCTGGTACGTATTTCGAGTTTTTAAGGGGAAAAAGTTACTCGTTAAAGCAAAGTGTCCTACATACTGTTTACTAGCTTAGCTGATGAGCTTTGACTTTTCTCACCGGAGCTCGAGTGAGTTTATCCAACTGGTGAACTTTGCACGGTTAATAATTCTCCGGGGACCAAATGGGGCAATAACTTCCCCAGCTTTACGTTGTTTGAGTTTGACGTCGGACAAAGTCGACGCGAGCCGCGTTTGAGGCGAAGAAGCTAACTTTCCAAGCTAGGCTAGTCTAGGCTAAGGCTAGCAACAGTTGGTCAAAATCGGATGTCAAGTTGAAAGTTGTCCATTTCGACGTATCGACAAATCTGTCATATTAAATAGTTAAAGTTGTTCTAATGCTTGTTTAAAAGTTCTAATTTGGAAACACTGCAATGAACGTTTTAAGTTTGTTTGATGGTAGCATGGTAACTAATACTTTGCACAGCTGCCACTCAGTTTTGAGGTTCGGGGTTCGAATCTCGGATTCCTGTGTGGGGGTTTGCGTGTTGTGGCTATATTTGTGTGAGGTTTTCCTCTTACTGAATGGCTGCCAGTCCATTGTTTGTCGGTATGGGGTCTGACATTGATTGGTGGCTAGTCCATTGTTTGTTTGTGACCTGCCGTTGACTGAGCTTAATTGAAGACTCAAAAAATTAGTGTGAATGTGAGTTACGAAGCATTGTTTGTCTCTGTGACCCCTCGATTGTCTGGGGACCAGTCCACCTTCATTTAGGATCAAAGTCAAACTACTCTCCAGAGTGTTCTAAATCATTTATAATCTGAAATTTGCTTTTGAAGTGTAGCGAAAGTATGATCCAGACGCTTGATGAGTCTCCTTCCTGTTTCAAAAGGGAAGTTGCAGTTCAGCGAATTTCATTGGGGCAACACAGTGGAGCGGCTGGTTAGAGCGTTGGTCTCGCAGTTCTGAGGACCGGGTTTCAAATCCCAGCCCCGCCTGTGTGGAGTTTGCATGTTCTCCCCATGCCTGTGTGGGTTTCCTGCGGGCACTCAGGTTTCCTCCCTTATTCTCAAAACATGCATTAATTGCCCCTAGGTGTGATTGTGATTACGAACGGTTGATCGTTTCTATGTGCCCTGCGATTGGCTGGCAACCAGTTGAGGGTGTGCTTGCCCAAAGATAGCTGGTATAGGCTTCAGCACTCCTGCGACCCTTGTGAGGATAGGTGGCCAAGAAAATGGATGGATGGATGGATGGATGATTTGGCACCAACCATGGTTTTTGCTTTTTCTTTGACTGTTTTGACACTTGGCCAGAAGTGGTGGGGAAAAAATGTGACGATGACCGTGGGACAGGAAGTGGGGGAAAGCCAAACACGAGCCTCGATCCTGGCTGAACAGTACAGACCCTTTCCAAAAAAGTTTAGTAATTTCCATAAATCCATTCAAAAAGTTATTTTAATCTATTATAGATGCAGGGTCCACAATTTAAACAATCTCAAGTATTTTATTTTTGCATTATTTAGGTTTCCAGCTCTGACCTTTTTGTTTTTGGGTGAGGGTGCCCATCATTTTCCTCTGGGTTATAGCCCATAGATTTTCTATGGGGTTTAGATCCGGCAAGTTGGTTAGCCAGTGAAGTACTTTGATGGTGTGCGCATCAAACCTGGTTTTGGGGCTGGAATATGAAATCTGTATCTCCAGACAGATCCTCAGCGGAAAGAATCCTGAAGTCCTCTAAAAGATTCTGGTAGACTGGATTTTAGAAAGCAAAGTTTTCCAACACCTGCACAGGCAGGACATTGCACCCCAAATCATGACTGACGGAATAATTCACACAAGACCTCAAGCAGCTTGGGTTGTGTTCTTCACCCGTCTTCCTCCAAAACCCTTGGACTTTGATCCTTGAATGAAAGGCACACTTTACGTTCATTGGAAAAGAGGACCTGGGATGACGGTCCGTAGTCCAGTCCTTGTCCTTGGTCCATTTGAGATGCTTCCCATGTTTACTCAGAAGTGGCTTGACCCGAGGAACCCGACTGTTTTAGCCCATTTCTATGATGGTCTTCTGGTCAGTTGTCAAGTCTGGGCAGGTGCTTTAATTTTAGTTGATGATCATAGTATTTCCATTTTTTGAATTCATAATTTTGTCAGTTTTATAAACTGGAACCCCCAATTATTAATGAATAGATGTTTGAAATATGGGGCCCTGAATCTATAATCTATGAAGGTTTAACTGTTTGAATAGAATTATGGAAATAATTTCATGTAATTCATTCTTTTGGAAATGGTCTGTGTCTACTGAAGTTGTGAATTATTAATATTGCATAATTACGAATGTACAACATTGAGGAGGGATTAAAATAAATTTAAATCTAATCTAAGAAAACAAAAAAAGAGGATTAAGATGACGCATGTTGATGTAAGTAAAATAAATTTAAATCTAATCTAAGAAAACGAAAAAAAAGAGGATTAAGATGACGCATGTTGCTGTAAGTAATAATAGTCTAATTATGCAATATGTGTTTGATTTGTACAAAGTGAAAAGTATAATATTGACTGAATTATATTCTTACTTTCAACGATTAAAAATGTTAGTTATGACCGGGAAGTAGGTTATTTCAATCCCCCCCCCCCCACTTTTCTGACTTTCTACTCGGTGTTCGATGAGCAAAAGGCAAATTTCACTTTTGATTACTATTTCAAATCAGTTTCTTGCTCTGTCGCTTTGAGGATTATGAATGTGGGCATTGTACACCTTAAACGATTAATGAATATTCTATAAAATAATGGAATTGTTGTTGGGGAAACGCAACTTCCCATGTTGTGTAAGCGTTTGCGCCTCAGGTGTGGAGGGCGAGGCGCTCTTGAGTGATCTCCCTTTCTCGATTCCCCCCACCCCCCCCGCACAGCGCCTTAATCCGATATGTCCGTGTGTGTATAAATGGCTGCAGATTACAAGGTACCTTGTGTGGACCTCGCCACGGTACGTGAACTGGAATTTACTGTTGCTACGGTAACACCTTGACAGGCAGCACTCGAAGTCATTCTCAACTGACCAGTGGAAAAATAAGTTAATTGCTATATAAAACAAGGACTGCTGAAGTAGCACTATTAAAAGTAGTGTGTCTATAAACTACTCACAAATGCTTATGAATTTCAGAATGAAGCAAAAATGCTTTGTAACATCTGAACTTAATTTCCCTCAACCTTTGAATGCTGCACTGGAAGAGTCACAGAAAGCTTAGAAGTGCTTGTCCTCGGAATTTCTCATGGTTCAAACAGCCGTTGTCAACATTGCTGTCCGTCTGATTTGATATCTGTGGCTCTTCCAGTCTCCCTGGAACTCTTGTTTTAATCTCCTGATGGTACGATAAAGTCAGTGGTTAGTGGAAAAGAGATTGGATGAGTCACAGAAAGAGAGAGAATTTCTGCAAGCGATTGACACTCCCTTAGACGTGATTCAGATTGCCTGAAATTCTCGTTCAAACGGGAAAAAATAAGTACAGCCAACAGTTTGCAGCTAAACAAATACATATATAATTGTCTTTTTTTATTATAACTAAAACAAAAGGATAGGAAGGATGAACTAAAGATTCACTCTTGCCTCGGCTGATGATTGCCACTTCCCGCAGGCCATAATTTTCACGTTATTCATTCATTTACTAATCATACACGTGATTATGAATGGTGTCAATCAAACATGAAGATATTTTACCCAAAATATCGTACAGGAGCTAATGAAGTGATCTGCGAGTTCTGATATTGCTGCACAGAAAAGCCAGGACAGATTTCAACTAAACTTGTGATGAATACAAAATGATCGAGCAGCACGTTTGGACATGTCAGCCAATCGAACGGCTCGACTGTTGTTACAACTTGATGTGGATATAAAACAAACAAAAAAAAAATTGCTGGCTGCTGTGAAATGAAAGACTAAATGGTTCTGGAGAAACATCTTCCGTCTCAATGTTTCTCATGAACGCACGAAGGTTATGTAATATGTTAATTATTCCTTCCGGCTGTTTTAGAAATGTGTTCAAGCTTGAACCGTATGGAGTCGACTTACTAAAAAGCTTATGACGAGCCTTAAATTTCAACTGCCGTGCTCTGCTTGCACACACCGACGAAAACGCGTCTCTACAAGTTCTTTCTAGTATGATCTATGTGGTTCGCATTGAGTTGATCCCAACGTTTCTGCTTCAAACCAAAATGGCGGATTTCTTGTGTCTTTTTGTGTGTGGCTTCCTGAGACTTTTGATGGGTCTACTCGTGATTGACATGCTCTCTTCGTGTTGCCAGGTCAAACTCGTTGGAGGCTGTATGGGAAAGAGTAGTGGAGGGTAGACTCGGGTCAGAAGTCAGTATCTGCGAGCAAGAGTATGGTTTCATGCCTAGAAAGAGTACCACAGATGCATTATTTGCCTTGAGGATGCTAATGGAAAAGTACAGAGAAGGTCAGAAGGAGCTACATTGTGTCTTTGTCGATCTAGAGAAAGCTTACTACCGAGTACCAAGAGAGGAACTGGACATGTATGAGGGCAGCAGAAAAGTGGTGAGGTCTGCCGTAGGTGTGACAAGAATTTAAGGTGGAGGTGGGACTGCATCTGGGATCAGCTCTGAGCCCCTTCCTGTTTGCTGTGGTAATGGATAGGCTGACAGATGAGGTTAGACTGGAATCCCCTTGGACCATGATGTTCGCAGATGATATTGTGATATGCAGTGAAAGCAGGGAGCAGGTGTAGGAACGATTAGAAAGCTGGAGGCACTGACTGGAAAGGAGAGGAAAGAAGATTAGCCAAAGTAAAACAGAATATATGTGCGTGAATGAGAAAAGTGGAGGGGGAAGAGTGAAGCTACAGGGAGAAGAGATAGCGAGGGTGGAGGACTTCAAATATTTAGGGTCAACAATCCAAAGCAATGGTGAGTGTGGTAAGGAAGTGAAGAAACAAGTCCAAGCAGCTGGAACAGTTGGTGGAAGGTGTCTGGTGTTATGTGACAGAAGAGTCTCTGCTAGGATGAAGGGAAAAGTTTACAAAACAGCGGTGAGGCCGGCCATGATGTACGGATTAGAGACTGCGGCACTGAAGAGACAACAGGAAGCAGAACTGGAGGTAGCAGAAATGAAGATGTTGAGGTTAGAGAAAGCAGACTTTGATGGTTTGGACATGTTCAGAAGCGACAGCGTGAGTATGTCGATTGACGGGTCTTGAGGATGGAGCTGCCAGGCAAAAGAGCCAGAAGAAGACCAATGAAAAGGTGGTGGATTGAAATAAAAAAAAAAAAACATGGATGTTGCGAGGGAAGACACGAGGGCAGTGGGTGTTAGAGAGGAAGATGCACGAGATAGGCTCAGATGGAAAAAGATGACACTCTGTGGCGACCCCTGACGGGACAAGCCAAAAAGGAAAAGAAGAAGAAGCAGACACAAAATTATGTTAAATCTCGAGTTTTTGTTTTTGCATGTGGTCGTGCGAAAGCATCTAATACACATCTTCAATAATTCAATTTATTAATAAGTCACCCTCAAATCCAGTTTAACGTAACATAAAATTTGGTCGGTATATCCATCATGAGTAGACCCGCAAAAAGTTCTCAAGAAGCTATGCCGGAAAACACACCAGAAGTCTACCATTTACCAGACGAGCAACTGGTTTTGGCTGACAAATTCATACAAGATACGACAGGTTGGCGAAAAGATATTTCCCAATCCTTGCCTGCTCGCAACCCTGACACGTCGAGAGCTAAAGGGTCCGTCTCCAGATTTGTTGTTTTTTTTAATCCTGGTTATCACGCTTCACACAAAATGTCGCTGCGCCGACGAGAGTTGATGCTGCACTAACGAGCCATTAAAAAAAAAATAAAAAGTACGTTCAAACGACCGAGATGACGGCAGGCCGCTTATAAGGCTAAAAGTCACTTTGACTCATTAATTACGCGTTGTCTATAAAGCCGCAAGCATGAACTTCAAATACTTTAATTACGACACAGGGGCTAGAAGAGATTAAACAAAAAAAATGAAGAATCCTTTTTGTTCCTTTGGTTGCATTGATGTTTAAAATATTCAGCATAAGAAATGAAAGCAGTTGCTGCGTGATGCTAATCAGTCACTGCTTCCCGCGTTATCTACCAGGCGCACGTCTCCGTGTGAAGTGGCCAAAGTTGCCGAGAGACTCCGCAACACGGCTTTTTGAGGCCGCCCGCGTCTTCTGTTCAGCGCCGCCAATTATTCTCATCCGACAGCGGCCGCATCTGCGCCTTCCTTCGCACCTCAGATGTCCGCGCTAGCGCCTCGTTAGCATGCACGTGGCGCTCCTCATGTCAACCAACAGGCTTGCTTTTGTCTCTGTAGCGAGCGTCTTAACGATTAGCAGGCCAGTGAGAACACCTTTAGTGTGGGGGAAAGGCTAGCATAGATAATTAGCATCATTAACTAGCTCACCTTAGTAGCATGACTTACACAGTAGCCAGTGAAACACATTTGGAGTGGGGGGTTCTACACCCACCTGCAATAAGTGAAAATTGATGATAGAGAGGGGCCTTGCGCTTTAAAGTTTTCATTCCTTAGATCACTCGTTCTCAAACCTTTGGCATCCAGTACCACGTACAAGAATTTTTAGCCTGCCAAGTACCGTCACTATTGGCAACTTTTAAAATATAGTACACTCGTAGGCCTTTGTGTCCATTTAAAAACAAAGTAGAGGCTTTATGCCTAAAAGTAAAATTGATATTGTTGTAACCCACTTTAATATCATTAATCCATCCATCCATTTTCTTTGCCGCTTATCCTCACGAGGGTCATGCTGGAGCCTATGTTGTAGCCAAGTTGGATGGTCGTTATTCCGTATTGCGACACCAGCCCGAACGGAGTTGGCGATAGCGTCGAGTTGTCTTTCGGATTCGGCTACTGGAGGCGGGTAGCCGCCCGACACGATGTTGGATTCGTAGCCGGCGTTCCCGGAGAGCTAAAGCACATTCTTCTTAAACTCTCTCACAGTCGACGTGACACAAAAAAATAAAACCTGTATTCAAGTGCCAAACCATTCAACTACGCCATATGATGGCAAGCGTCCATTAGCTTTAATGCTAACATGCGTAGCGGTAGAGTAGCGCCGATCACTTGCATTGATCACTAGCATCTGCTACATGTTTAGTTTACGTCCTCGTCCTGTGAGGCGAGCGCTCGGCTTTGTGAACGTGTTAATTAACGCGTTGAAGTGTGTGTGTGTGTGTGTGTGTGTGTGTTGGGGTTGGGAGGTGGGGGAGGGGGGCTGCACGAGGCCCTGAGCTTGCGTGGAATGCCAACAACCTCGTCGCCCTCAGCTGGATCACTCGATTGAAAAAGCAGCAGTCAACCAACGCCGATGTGTTACCCGTCAGGCCGTATCATTACCGAAAATTATGGATAGTTTCACCCTTCAAACACGTTTCAACTGTAAACATATGCAATAATTACTTAGTGTCTTTATTCTTGGTATATAACAACATTCACGGAAATATGTTTTATAGAACCCTGAGGGGTAAAAAAAACTCGTCATATTGTGACATTATTCATTAAAATTTAATTATTTTTTAAAAATATTTTTAATGTTTAATAATAAAATATTTGGGTGGAATTTTAAACTTTTTCCTTCATTTTGACTTTACTCAATTATTAAAAATGTAACAATTGTAGTATTACAACTATTTATAGAAATTACTAACATTTTTGAGAAAAAGAAATGCAACTACCTTCTTAATATCACATTATTCAGTGTTGTAACTTATGAATTTATCACTTATTTATTACTCTATTACTATGACTTTACTCACTATGTTTTCAATGAATTGATTCCCTCAGAAAAAGGTTTACATTGCCGATAGATGCCATTAGATGTTAAATTTTTCTGTAAATGAAACTCCTCAGCTGACTTTAACATGGCGCCAAGATGGCGGCAAATCACTACTTTTGGCTACATGAAGCTGCTCATCTCACTTCAACATAGCCATTTGGTACAAATATTCCACTAGATGGAGCCAAAGCACTACTTCTGTAGCAGAGCACTGTTTTGGTCTAAATGAGACACCTCAACTCACATCGACATAGCTCCTCGATACCATGGTGCCACAAGACGGTGCCAGAGCACTGCCTTTCTCGTAACGAAGCTCCTCAGATCATTTGAACTTGGTTCTCGAGCACCAATACGTACTGTACGTAGAGGCAAAGCGCAAAGATCCCCAACAGAGTGGTTCCCTCGTTCGTCTTTGGCGTTTGAGCTAACGGGCGTGTGCGTTGTGTGGGCGCAGGCCGGGCCAAGATGGTGGACCGCCTGGCCAACAGCGAGGCCAACTCCAAGCGCATCTCGGTGGTGGAGGGCTGCTTCGGGGCGGCGGGCCAGCCCCTGGCCATCCCGGGCCGCGTGCTGATCGGCGAGGGCGTCCTGACCAAGCTGTGCCGCAAGAAGCCCAAGGCCCGGCAGTTCTTCCTGTTCAACGACATCCTGGTGTACGGCAACATCGTGCTGCAGAAGAAGAAGTACAACAAGCAGCACATCATCCCGTTGGAGAGCGTCACCATCGACACGGTGCCCGACGAGGGCGAGCTGCGCAACGGCTGGCTCATCAAGACGCCCACCAAGTCCTTCGCCGTCTACGCCGCCACCGCCACCGAGAAGTCCGAGTGGATGAACCACATCGGCAAGTGCGTCCAAGAGCTGCTCCAGAAGAGCGGCAAGGCGCCGGCCGGCGAGCACGCCGCCGTCTGGGTGCCCGACTCGGAGGCGGCCGTCTGCATGCGCTGCCAGAAGGTCAAGTTCACGCCCGTCAGCCGCCGCCACCACTGCCGCAAGTGCGGCTTCGTGGTGTGCGGGCCCTGCTCCGAGAAGAAGTACCTGCTGCCCAGCCAGTCCTCCAAGCCCGTGCGCGTCTGCCAGTTCTGCTACGGCCAGCTGGTGGCCGGCGTCCGCTCCGACTCGGTCGGGCGCCCCGGGGACTTCCGGGACGCGTCGGACGACGACGACGACGACGACGATAGCAGCGACTGAGCGGCCGGCCCCCCGGGCCCCGACCCTCGAACTGAGCTGCGTGGCACCGAGGTCCGCTTACACTTCCCCCGCTACAAGGTAAAAAAAAAAAAAAAAAAAAAAACTCTAATACTTTAAGAATAAAAGCCTGGGACTTTGAGGAATTTTTTTTTTTTTTTTTTTTTTGGAGTACACTAATCGGCAAGAAAATGTCAGAATTTTAGGGGGAAAGTCAAGATATTTGGAATTCATTTTTTTTTCATGAAAAATAGGATTTATAGTCATTTCTCAGATAATAGGAAGTCATATAAAATGAGATGAACTACTTTCCTCTTTTCATTTTTTTTGACCCTTCGCCACTTGTAGGGTTTAGCTGCATTTCTGTTAAAATTTAAAAAGAGAAAAAAAATGAAAATATTTTGGGGAAAAATTGAATATTCCTCCTCTAGTACTTCCCATCCAAGAAATAATACTTTAAAATTCCAATTTTCTTCTTTTACGTTTTCAATGATTAAATTTAACTTTTCACCTTTGACAAAATGGCAATTTTAATTTTGAAAGATTTTTTTTCTAAATTTTTCTTTAATCGAAAAAAATACAAGAAAGTAGTTTGACATTCTTTTCATCAAGGAAATATTAGGACTTCTAGCTATGCAAATAAAGTTTTTCAAAAGAAAACCAATTTTTTTTTTTTTTATTCACACATTCAAGAAACATGTTTTGAGAATTTCCTTTGTTCCTATTATTTGAAGATAATTTCTTTTTGGAGTAGAACAGGAAAAGAATTAAAATTAAAAAAGAAGTAAAATTTGGGGGATTTTTTTCTTTCCACAAGCAAAAAAAATTGGGAAAAATGTAAGATGTTTTACAAAAACAGGTTTTTTGGGGATTTATAGTTGAGGAAAGGTTTTTTTTTTTCCTTTATGAAAGGACTTCATGGGAAGTCTTCATTTTTTTCAAGGGAATAACTTTTTTTTTTTTTTACTGTTTCACGCAAATCCTATTTTTTATAGAAAAAAATATTGAGAAAAATCTTAGTCCTTATTTCTGGAATCAGTACCTCTTTCTTGCAGTCAAAGTATTTTTGCATTTTGTAGTATTTTCAGCAATTTCTCTACAATGTACTACGACGTGATCACCTTCGTGCCTTTTACAACACACCAAACCCCACCCCCCACCCACACCCAAAAAAGACACAAAAGCAATTTGGTGCTTGTTAAATGTCACTTTGGCAACCGTCACCGTGGCAACGGGACTTTTTTGTTCGGAGCTCATTGTCAGTTTAGAAAAAAATTCTTGAGAGAATAAGGATGTCTTTCTTTTTAGAGAAATATTTTGATTTCCTAATTTTTTTTAATTAAAATTTAAAGAAGTTTTTTTTTTCTTTTCTGTATAGATCAGACTCAGAAGATTGCTAAACAACTTTAAGCCTCTAAAATTACAACTATTCTCATTGTAAACTAAAGATTCGGACATAAAAAAAAAAGTAAAAAAAAAAAACACAATATTGCAAGTTTATTCTTGTAAGAATACATTTTTTTTTCTTTAAAAATAAATATCCAACTTCAAATCTGTAAGATTGACTTTTTTCCCTCCCCAACATCAATGAATAGATTAAATTTTTTTCAGAAATGTCAATTTTTTTGTAAAATGTATTTTTTTTTTCATATTCATGTAAATTTACAACTGATTAAGGTTTCTGATGGGGGGGAAAAAAGAAAATGCAGCTTCATTTTCTTCAAAGAATTTATTTTTTTGGGGGGGTAAGTATGAAATTGTTAGAAAAAAAAAGATGTAAGCTGTTTAGAAAAAAAAAACAAAAAAAACCTTTCGAGTCAGACTTCTTGTGTCCGAATTTTATTTTTGCCAAGTTTGTGGCACTCCTACAAAATGAGGGAAGTTTGAAAAGCATATGAAAAATTAAGGGAATTTTTTAAAATTCATATTTGTTAGAAACAAATCCAACATTGAGGTGAACATCGACGATCTTTTGATTTCACGTCCGCTCCATGCTTTTTAATCACAGTACTCTTTGTTGATTTTGTAGAAAATGAATTTTTCCCGTTGTCCGTCCGATCGACGTCTGAAAAGGGCCGCGATGACACCGGCTGTAATCCGTTTGTAAATGATTGCTTTTATGATGACGGCCATCTTGAATAATATCCTTTTGTAAACGTTGATCCACTAACTTTTGCTGGCGCGCTTCCTGATTGGCGCACCGGTGAAACCTCCCGTGCCACAAAATGGCGGCTTTGGAGATTCATAACATGGCTGATTTTCCTTGGAATTCTGTTTTTGCTTTGTTGTTTCAAAAAGGGCTTCAATCAAGAATGTAAAAAATCTGATTCATGAATGATGATCACTAGATTATTAAATCTTGTATGAGTGAGGAAGTCTTGCATCCTTTTTTTTTGTCAAAACTAAACTGCCTATTTGATTTTTTTGGATTACAGTTTTATATTGCACTACTTTGATTTGCATTTGAAACATTTTCAGGCCATTTTGTCTTTTACTCCTTTTCATATCAATGTTTTGAGTGCAGTCACCCATGAAACTCCTTTTTCAGAAACTAAGGTTTTATATTTAATATGTCCCAATATTGTCATTTGATAAAGAACAAAATGTCAAGTAGAAGGAAACCCTTGCCACCCAAAATATGATTCACACCAATTAAAAAAAAAAAGTTTTACAGATTTTAAAATAAAAACATTTTTTTCCAAGAAATAAAAATATATACAGTAATAAATTATATATTAACAATTCTCATTATTTTGTCTTTTGGGTGGGAAAAAGTAAGTGTATTGCTTCTGTATTTTAATTTAAAACTATTTCCATAAAATCTTATGGTATAATTTCAGATTAATTTGCAGACCTCCAAACCTATCTGAAAATTGAGAAACATTTTTTTGTATTTTCAAAATATACATATTTTGTTGAAGTAGCAATCAAAGAAACAAAAGACAGTAATATAGAAAGACCAAAATATTTTGTTTGCAAAAGAAAATAAAACTTTTTTTTTTTTTTACCTATACAGAAAAAAAAACGAATAAAAATTATTTTCAAGTTTTGAAATAAAATTCAAATGAAAAATGTTGAGTGGAGAAGGGAACCCTTACCATCCAAAATATGATTCGATCCAATTTAAAAAAAAAAAAAAAAAGTTTCACGGATTTTAAAATAAAAACTCACCAATTTTTTTTCCAAGAAATAAAAATTGTACAATAATATATAAAGTAATAGTTCAAAACAATTCTTGTATATTTTTGGTCTTGTGGGGGAAAAGTTATTCATGTGTATTGGTTTTGTATTTTAATTCAAAACTATGAAAATCTTGTAGTATAATTTCAGACTAATTTAATTTACATACCTCCAAACTTATCTGAAAATTGAATGTTTTTGTATTTGTTGAAGTAGGAATCAAAGAAATGCAAAAAATTTCAGCAATATAGACAGCAAAATATTTTTTTTTACAAAGGAAAATATTAAAATATTTGTCTTACCTGCAAAGAAAAAAAGTATTTCAAAAAAAATATTTTTAAGTTTTGGAATAAAATTCTAACGTAAAATGTTGAGTCGAAGGAAACTCTTACCACGCAAAATATGATTTGATCCAATTTATATATATAAAAAAAAAACTTCCACCAATTATAAAATACAAATAAAAAATAAATTTTTTCCAAGAAAAAAAACATTGGCAGAAACATATACATTAATAAATTGTTAAAATATATTCTCACTTTTTGTCTTGTGAGGGAAAATGTTAATTGTTTGGTGAAGTAGGAGTCAAATAAAATAATTTTGTTTACAAAGGAAAATATCAAAATATTTGTCTTACCGACAAAGAAAAAACATTTTTCTTAAAAAAAAAATCTTAAGTTTTGGAATAAAATTCAAGTGAAAAATGTTGAGTAGAAGGAAACCCTTACTACCTGAATTATGATTCAATCTAATTTAAAAAAAAAAGTTTCATAGGTTTTAACTGGCTGAGTTAGAGGCAAACATTCAAGTTTGATGTAAAAGAGCCACTTAAAAGACACATGTTGGAAACGAAATTTGACAACCATACATTTTTTGCGCATTTGAGATCCCCCAAATGGGTCACAACAAAAATGAGAACACAAAACAGCAAAAGTTTGTTGATAACTAATTTGCTCTTAAATATAATCTTAAATCTTTTTTTTTTTTTTTTACACATCACCACTTTCCATTTATCCTTCACTGCCAGGTAACAAAAATGTCAGCTTTACAGATGCCACGCACGCCTCCTGTGATAAGAACATTAACAAAGAGCACCATCCAGACTCAAACGTCGTTTCATTTCAAATTTCAAATTCATCTGAAGCCAAACGGCAAAAAGTTAGCGCGTCGCTCCAGCGTCGATCCAGTCCCACACGTGCAGGGACGCGTCGGTGGCGGCAGACACCAGCGTCCTGGACTCTTTGGGATGCCAAACGTGGCCGCTGACCCCGACGGCGCCCCCTTCGGCCTCGACCGACGACCGCGGCGAGCAAACGGCGTGGCCGCGGTGCTCGAACAGCGGATCGGCGTCGCGGGGTTCCGACCCCCACGAGGACGTGTCGAAGATTTGGACCGTGCCGTCGAAACCTGGGGAAAAAAAAAAAAAAAAAAAAACGGATACAAGAGTTCATAAAGTTGAAACTCGAGGCGGGAACTATAAAAATTGTGGAAATCGTGATGGAGGGACTTAAAATACCAAATCAAAAATAGATACAACATTTTCAAGAAATAAAAATCATAGTGAAAAGTGACATTAAAATATGCTCACTTTTATAGACTTCCAAAACATTTAAAGTACTTGGAAATATGAATATATTGATACAAATCCTGTAATATTGAGCAAAAGTATGTATATTACTTGGGTACGTTAAAAACATATCTCATCCATTTTTTGTCTTGTGAGGAAAAAAGTTATGTTTTATTTGTATTAATTGTGTATTTTAATTCAAAACTACATTTAAAATCTTATAGTATAATTTCAGATGAATTTACATACCTACAAATTTATTTGGAAATTGAAAAAGTTTTTTTCAACTTATTTAAATAATTTTAGTTTTTATTTACTTATTTTATATTTTAGAAATATTTATTTATGATTTAAATTATATTTTCAAAATGTACTTTGTTGAAGTTGGAATCAAAGAGACGAAAAAAAAAAGCCAGCAAAATGGAAAGACCAAAATATTTTGTTTACAAAGGAAAAAATTAAAATATGTGGCTCATCTACAAAGAAAAAAAATTAACAAAAATAGATTTTTTAGTTTTGAAATAAAATTCAAATGAAAAGACGCTAATGTGATTTTTGCCTTACAATTTTTTTAAGAGATAAAAGTAATTACTATTTCTGCAATTTTCACAGCCTGACTTTTATTTCTACCTGCCATTTTTTCAAAATCACAAACTAATGCGAGGAACCCAATCAGAACCCCCCACCGGAGCATCTCCTTGCGCTAACCTGACAGAGAGATGGCGCCGTCCAGCGCCGGCGCCCACGACACGTCGACGTCATCGGGGCGGCGACGCGACGTCCCCGCGGCCAGCCGAGCCCGGCGCACGACGCCCGCCGGGTTCCTCGGGTCCGACAGCGCCGCCCGCCCGGACGCCGACACGCGGACCAGCCCGGACTCGGAGGCGTCCGTCCACCACGCGTCGGAATCCGGAGCGGGCGCCACCTGCGGAGGACGCGACGTCCGCGTGTCCACGGTGAGAACGTCGCCGGTGGCGCAGGCGGCCAGGAAGACGGCGTCGCTCCGAAAGAGCAGACGGGTCAGACGCTCCTCGCGGCCCGACGCTGCCGGGACAAAAACAGGACACAGAAACAACCGCAAAAGCTGAATATAAAAAAAGAGATAGAATTTCAAGAACCTTTCCAAAAGATATTCGGCTAAAGAATATAAAATTTGAAGAAATCTTCCAAAACTTCCCTCTCAAAAATATTCAGAAAAAAAAAGGTAAATAATTTAGTCTTAACTTCAAAGTTCAATAAATAACTCAAGTGCAATTTAAATAGATAATACATTAACATTTAAAAAATATTTTAAAACTTCCAGGTGTCCATTTTTAGGACACAAAAAGCAAACAAAAATAGTAACGAGCAAATCGTTGATATTCACTCCAACATGACCGGATTTTTTTTTTTTTTTAAATCATAAATTGGAAGAACGCCAGGGTGAACGAAAACTAAATTCTGATCCAAACCTTTCAGCTGCAGGAACCTGCAAACAAAAAGTTAAGGGAAAAAAAAAACATTTTTGGAGTAGACTAATCAGCAAGAAAATGTCAGAATTTTAGGGGGAAAGTCAAGATATTTGATATTCATTTTTTTCCATGAAAAATAGGATTTATAAAGTCCTTTGTCAGAAAATAGGAAGTCATGTAATGTGAGATGAACTATTTTCCTTTTTTTCTTTTTAATCCTGAGCCACTTGAAGGGTTTAGCTGCATTTCGCTTTATTTTACAATTTAAAAAGAGAAAAAATGAAAATATTTTGGGGAAAAATTTAATATTCCTCCTCAAATACATTCTTTCAAAAAAAAAGAAATTTTATTTTTTCAAGTTTTCAATGATTAATTTCAAGAAAAATTCAGTTTCTCCTTTGAGAAAACGATAAAATAATTTTGAAGGGTTTTTTAATTTTTCATGAAATAGAAAAACATACAAGAAAGTTCTTTGAAATTTTTTTTTCAAGGAAATATTAGGACTTCTAGCTATGCAAATGAGTTTTTGAAAGGAAAAACATTTTTTTTTATTCACAGATTCAAGAAACATGATTTCAGATTTGTTTTGTTCCTATAAATTTAAGATAATTGTTTTTGTAGTAGAAGAGGAAAAAAGATTTTAAGTTGTAAAATTTGGAGGATTTTTTTTTTTTTACAACCAAAAAATATGAAAAAAAAATTAAGCTGTTTTGACAAAAAAAAGTTGCATTTGAGGATTTTTCTTGGGATGTCTTGATTATTTATTTTTTTAGACTTTTTCACAAGCAAAAAAATGTGAAAAAATGGAAGCTGTTTGACAAAAAAAGGTTGCATTTTTAACCTTTTTTGGTTGGTTCAATTAATAACTAAAATGCAATTAGAATGGATAATACACTAAAATAAAAATAATTTATTATTATTTTTTTTTTTTTTAAATCGTAAATTTAAAGAGCGCCATGGTGAACAAAAACTAAATTCTGGTCCAAACTTTTGAGCAGCAAGAACCCACAAACAAAAAGTGGTCACGTTCCAAATGTTTACCGAGCCGGTAGAGCGTCTGTCCCGTGCCGAGTCGCGTCAGCTTGACGTCGCAGACCCGGCAACCGTGCAGAACCTCCGGTTCCGGTGACAGTCGTGCGGCCATCTTGACGCCGCCCCCGCTTCCCTCGGCGCCGCGGACGCTCGCCGCCTTCGCAATGACGTCTGACGGCCGCCGCACTCACGTCAACCGACGGCCGAGTCGGGCCGGCCCGGTTTCCGGAACTTCGGACGGTACGTACCGGTGTCGTGGCCGCCGAGGTTCCACACCTGCAGGTCGGAGGTCAGCCCGTCGTTGGTCACTATCAGCCTTTGCAAAATCAAAAACACAAAAACTTTTGAAAGTCAAGACAGGAAACGCCGACGTCGCCGCTTCCTGCCTCACCTCGTTCCCGGGACGTGTTTGAGGACACTGACGGGGCCCGAGGAAAATCCACCGTGGAGCACTTTGAAATCCCGCTCGGCGCACAGACCCTGAATGCACCACACGCAGGCGCCGGGTCAATACGAAAAAGTTGATTTATTCCATTCCGGAAATTTTTTTTTAACTTGTTCTGAGATGTCTGAATTTGGGATTTTCATTCACTGTCACTTATAATCAAACTTGAAAAAAAATAATAAATGAATTGAATAGTTTTTTTAATTTTGCAATTACGTCAGGCTTAAATCAGCTTTTTCACGATAATCCAATTATATAACCAGCACACGCACACACACACACACACAAACGAGCAGATATGAAAAAAATTCAAACACGCAACCACACGAACAAACAGATGAACATAAAAAAAACACAGTTTTTCATCTATGAAAAAAACTACAATCACACCAGCCATGCAGTATTATTATTATTATTATTTGAGTCACCTTATTTTCTTCGGCAAAGAGTTTTTGAGGCAAACACAGCTCCAAAATTTCATTTTTGGTGGACTTGTTGTAACCTGCCACACAGATGGCTGCAAAGGGGGGGGGGGAAAAAGGAAAAATAAGCACGTTGTTGGCAAATTTAATATTTGTGGGCGGAGTTTGGCTACATCTATCACGTGATATACTCCTCGAGAAAAACGCACTTGTCCCGAGGGCGAACAGCTCCCCCGTGTGGTCACAAGAACACATTGCGGTTGACATTTACAATTTAGCCATCTATCCATTCTCTTAACCGCTTATCCTCACAAGAGCCGCGGGAAGTTATCAATTTTCTATTGTAATACGATAAAACCCCACACATATAATAAAATAATCGGATTATAAATTAAGAGTTCCTCATTAGGGTTGGGCGTGGCATGGAGCCTTCCCCAAAAATATTTGGTTTACAATTCAAAAACACATTTGAAGAATCTTACAGAAAGCAGTCAAAAGATACATGTAGAGAATCACCTAGAAATGTGTAAATATAGTTTTTAAAAATGAATAAAATGACAGATTATTGTGTCAACTTGCATTTTTACAATTAAAAAAAAAAAAAAAGTAGCACCTTGTCTGTTCTTAAATTGGGATGTTAAAGGGCGCGCAAGCCATTTTCTGCCATCATTACACAATTATTATTAAATCATGAAAAAAGACATCATCTATTCCAGTCAGGAAAACCTTTTTAATAACCGCACATATGATCACTGAAGTCGCATCTAAACTCAAATGAATGGAAATGCCATAATTCTATTCTATTCTCATCACAAAAAAAATCATAATCATAATTCACCCTACCTACACACAAGAAGCAATAATTACAGAGAATGTAACTAGTGGTAGGAAATGTGTTCATTCTGATCTGTGGGGCAATGACACTCGGAGGCACAGGTGTCAAACTCAAGGCCCGGGGGCCCGGTGAGATATCACAAGCATTTTTGTGTCGCCAAACAACAATAGTTAAAAAACTCATTACGCTTGATTTCTGATTCCATAACGAGTTCATCAATTTTGTGTGAAAATATGATGAGGCGGTTAAAGATTTTTATGGTTTCACAGTCAGAGCGGCCCTCTGAGGGAAACCCCGAGACAAAAATGAGTTTCACACCCCTGACGTACAGGACAAGAGGTTTGGGGAACAAACATGTAGATGGCCACAACTTCTCAGTCACCCGCAGTACTCCATCCATCCATTTTCTTTGCCGCTTATCCTCACGAGGGTCGCAAGTAGTGCTGGAGCCTATCCCAGCGATCAACGGGCAGGAGGCAGGGCACACCCTGAACTGGTTGCCAGCCAATCACAGGGCACATAGAGACAAACACCGCACTCACAATCACACCGAGGAGCAATTTAGAGTGTCCAATAAATGTTGCATGTTTTTAGGATGTGGGAGGAAACCGGAGTGCCCGGAGGAAACCCACGCCGGCACGGGGAGAACATGCAAACTCGACACAGGCGGGACCGCGATCGAACCCTGGGTCCTCAGAACGGTGGGGCCGACGGTTTACTAGCCGATTCACCGTGCCGTCAGCTTCAGAACTATTAAATGTTTTTCAGTTGAGAACCAAAAAAATAACCAACAGTAGTATTGTTATATTGTCTGTCTACATGTGTTGCGCCTTGATTTGTCTTGAAATGTCCACTGCTTGAAGGGGTATACGTCATCGATGCTTGATCGCTTAGGACATTTTTCAGTTTTGTTAGCATTAAGCTAAGCTGACTTTCACTAAGCAACGATGATTGGTTGCTTTACATACAAGTGAAGTACTATCTGCCAAACTGCCGTTTTTTTTTATACTTTCTGACTCTATGATTGAAAAAAAAAAAAAAGAAAAACAACAAAAACAAAAAAACATTTTGGTAGATGATCATTCCACCAGAGCGGCTGCCCAGGCAGGGTGCGACGGCGGCTCGGGCACGATCCAACCCGGCGGGATCGACGTCCCGTCACAATGATCATCCGGCACCAGGAAGACGTCCCACTGGCGTCGTACGTGAAGCAAAGCGTGCAGCGAGGACTCGGCTTGGGCGTAGTAGTCCGCGAACGGCTTGAGGGCGGCGTTGGCGGGCGCCTCCTCGCCGAACAGCATGGCGTCCATTTTGTGCTTGTGCCGGCGCTCCCTGTCCTTCCTGAGGGCGCGCCGCTCTTCCTCCTGCACGCTGTCCAGCATCACTGTCAGCGCCTTCTCCTCCGCTGTGTAAATGAGGGTCCTGGCCTTGGTGACGCGCCGCAGCCCGTCCAGTTGGCGCTGGAACGCCGCGTCCTCGCCCTCCCCGGTGCCGACGCCCCGGCGGGCGGCGGCGTCCTTGCGCAGGCGCCGCAGCTTCTCCAGCGAGCGCAGGACGTCCTGCATGCGCTTTATATCGCTTTGCTTCTTGCGCACCTCGCACAGGACCGAGTCGGCCGCCAGTTGCAGCTCGCGCTCCTTCTTCTCCTCCTCTGCCCGGTGGATCTGTTGCAGCCGCCATTTGTCGACGGCGCTCTCCTTCTCGGCTCGCCGCGCCTCCCGCTCGGCTCGGAACATCTCGGCTTTTCGCTTGCTTTTGAGCCGCCGCTCTCGCACCTTCGCGACGTGACGCTTTTTAGCATCAAAAGCGTCCGTCAGGCTCGATAATTTATTCTGGAGGTCCTGTTTTAGGCGTAAGGCGTCCCCGTAAGCAGCGGCCCAAACAACGCTGTCGTCGCCGAGGTTCCCCGTAAGCTTTTGGCAGGATTCGGACAGTCGGGATGCAAGACGCGCGGCGTCACGTAAGACGCCTCCAAAATCGAGGGGAGATTTCGACTGTGCCGTCCGAGAATCTTCTTTAGTTTTCCTGGTTCTTCGCTGTAAGAAACAACCTAACCATTGTTCGTCCTGCTTCCTCTGGAGAGCATTTTCATCCACGGGAGAGTCGTGAAAAAACTCGCTGGGTGCCCGCAAATCAGTTTTTGGTGCGTCCCAGTTGACATTCTGGACCACTGGTTGGTAAGTCGGAAGCGGAGGCGGAACGTTGGGGAAGTAGCCCATGGGAGGGGGTTGCGGAGAGGGGAAAGCGCAGGGGAATCCAGGAGGAGGATGGTTGGGGTTTATTTCGTAGCCGTAGCTAGTCGGCACGTCTCTGCCGGTAGCGTAGCTGCTGGGATTCGGGTGACTCTTAGGCGCGCCCGAGCCGTACGTCCAGTCCATTGTTTTTTTTTTTTTTTTTTTTTTTTTTTTTTTTTCAAACAAGGACCGGAAAGCGTTTAGCAAAGGGATTTACTCACTTTTCCCTGATGTCCACTCAATGACTCGGGTGGGAAACTCCAGTTGGTAAACATGAAGGTCTCTGTAACTGCAGACAATACAGGATCATGAATTTTGACTTTATTGCTTTCACAAGAAAACTCTTTTTAAAAAAAGTCAACTACTTCCACATTACAGGATAAAATAAGTTCATTCTTATTCAACGACGTTAGCTTTGTGGGGACACTGAAGCCATAAAAGAAGGGTAACGGACACACACACACCAGAAACTAAAAAATAAGTCCAATATGAGTAGCAGAAGCAAACCAAACTTTTTTCTTGCACTTTAAAAGTGTAATGAGTTTAAATCTAACGCAATTATATCGCCATTGCAAAACGTGAAATAATTCCAAGCAGAATTACTACCGGCTAAAATAAAATAACACCGACACATCATTAAATTAAGCCTAAATATGAACAAAGAAAAATGAGTATAAAGACACTTGTGTAGTTACAACGAGGGCTGCTTTTTAAAACGATTACAATAATTCGTGATAAGGAGATGCTTTGCAAAATTTGAATTTGAATGAGTTCAATCTACGATTCCTCGGACGTCCCCCAGATTAAAATTTGCATAACTAAATGAGGCCACATACCAACGACAGAAGCATAAATAAGTATACTGAAACTAACGTTGACAAATTGACTCAATGACTTACGTTTTTAACGATTCAATAAACCAGTCGTCCAAAATTTCGTCATATTCAGACTCGTCCATCTTGACGGCCCGTGCTCCTTTGTGGCTCTTCTCTTCCGGTTAGCCGCATCGGTTACAGCGCCACACCGTGGACTGGCGGATGTAGCGCATAAAGCTGCCGTGACTGACTGGAGAATCGAAACTGAATCAGTCCGAAAATTCTCTATTAAAAATTTCTCTGTTCATCAATTTATGTCAATAACATTGACAGGCAAAAAAAAATGTAGGCTCTTTTTCCAGATGGAAGAAGGCACAATTAACGTGTTTATGTTTTATTATTTCACTTTAAATGGATACTGTTTGTTGATGTGCCATGATTTTATGTAAAATATCTGTCTCGCGTCAATAAAGGTTTGCAAAAGAGTGGGAAATTACATTTTTATTTAACGATGTTTTTTACTCACTGAAAGGATGCTTAAAAGAAAAAAAAATCAACATTTTCTGACTCATCTGAAAAAGTAAAACCTATAGCAAGAATCTAGTAGGATCAATCAAAAAGATCCAGATACTGAATTATTCAATGAAATACATAATTAATTGACGTAAGTTGAGAAGCAGCACGAGTGGGTATGTCTACTCGGTAGACTGGTCCAAGTGTTTACAAATAATTCACATTACACATCATAATATCTCTTAAAAGAGCATCCCATAACAGTCTGATCCACTGTTGTGTAGAGGCTGCATAGCCATGACGACAGAGTGCAAATCTTTTTGAAGGGAGTTTATGATGATGGTTTAATCCGGGTGTCTCGCACACGCCCATCTGAGCTGCTGCTGCGTGGACACGTCGGTGGCATCCGACGCGGTGAACCAGCTGCACTGGCAAGCGTACGCCCGGACGCCCCTCCTCTCCTGCAGCTTGGCTCCCAGCTTCCCTTGGTTGGGCATGTTGTTCCTCCGCACAGCCAACCCATAAAAAAGCATTATTTTCTTTTATTTTCATTTGAGATGAGTGTGTTTTGAGTTATGGTCACGGACACGGCATAAGTCGAGGTACCAAAGTGCTTGAAAAATGCGGTTTAGTCTTACCTGAGGAAGAGGTAATCGCACGACGAGTCCCACTCGCAGTCGTCAAACGCTAGCACCCGGAAGTCACAGGAAGTGCATCTCAGCTGATCACATGACCTGCCCCGCACATGCCCATTACATCATCGTGGGTGAGAAGAATGCATTTTAATCACTGATCTAAAATAAAAATAAAAAAAAAAAGACTGGATGGCTCATTGGCCACGAAAACTGAAGTCGCCATCCGCCATCTTGATACTCCCAAAACAACCATGCCGACCCGTGCGTTAATCGCCAGTTTCGTGGCTGTAAGAAAACCTTCCACAGATAAATTAGAAAGATTTACTTTGACAGTGTTAAAATTTGTTTGTAAAGTTTTTTTTTTCTGATGATCTTAATTCACTTGAACAAAGTTTTGTTTACGGTTGTTGTTGGTCACTGTTCACTCTGTTTCACCTTTTCGGAAAAAAATGATGTCAATATTTTCCCAAACTTAATAAGTTGATATGCAAGAAAACACATTTTGTGAGCAATTTTTGATGAATTTCATCATACAGAACTCTACAAACTTAATTTGATTTTCAAATGCGAGGAAACAAATTAAAATTTTCTGTCTCAAATAGGACATCGCAGAGACAACAAATGAAGAATACATTTAGCATATATCTTCCCATTGCGGGTCCTTATTTCCAAAAATATATCTAACTGATTGACTTAAAATGTAATGTTTTTATGACCCCAAAAAATGCTTGTTTTTTTTGCTATGTTGTGATGATAGTGCTTCATAGCGTATTTTGGGAAAAGTTAACATGTCATGGAAATTGGGCCCTAGGTAATTTCTTGGTGGTAACGGTGTTCTATGTCTTTCCTTTGCACTTAGCCTTTTTTGGCTTACCAAGTCGAATTAAAAATCCTTCACGTTACCAGAACTGGAAAAAATGTCAAGCTCACACGACCAGTTTTAATTTTACATGTCAAACTTTGAGGAAAAACCTCGCCATAATCCAACCTGTAAACCATGTGCTCCACTCGTTTTGGGAGTACCAAGATGGCGGCCAACTGGCTTCAACCAATCAACACACCGCTCGATGTGTATCCAGTCTTTTTTTTGTAGATCAGTAATTTTAACCACATAAATCCTCATAGTAGAGGATAACATGTGTCTGGCCACCTTTTGGAAGTGGCCGTTCCCACTCCTTTATCCGTGGCGCTCCCTCCGAGGTAAATGGGACAACACCTGGACGGATGGATGGATGCAAAACATTATGAGCGAGTGCGGTTTCTAATATTGGGCTAGCTCGTTATGCTCACTTTCTTCCTCCAGACTGACAATGAATCTGGTCGTCCTTTCCTTTGCGAAGCGATGTCGTCTGAAATGAAACACGCACAACCAGTCCGTACAATATTTAAACAAATAAAGATTTGATTTTGATGACATAAACAAACACAAAACCTTTAACCTTGGTCCGAAGTGCATCAGTGTAGTCTTCCTCCTGGAATTCTTTCAGTAGCGAGTCTACATCCTCAGTGATGCTGCTGCTGGTTATCTTTTGCTCACATCTGGTTGCACAAGAAATACTCATTAACTAATTCATAAACCTGGCAATTATATTGAATAAATAAATACGGTGCAACATTAGACATCCACAGAGGACCAGAGGAATTCTTCTGTATTATGTCTTATTTCCTCACTCTTGATTCTTCACTGAGCATTAGTTTTGCCGGAAATGGCGTCACCCGTTCAGACTCGACTAAAAGATCACCGATCGCTATCTACCTGGGATCAACAGTGCGTCGAGTTTGCGGCATAAAAGGAGGAGGATCTTGTGCCACATTCATTATAGAGCTCGTGCACGTGACGTCACCATTTTCATGGCGCCGTATTCCCGGTCGAGTTTGGTAAACCTCTCCCCGACAGATATTTTTTCTAATTTTATTTTTTAAATATGCATTGTTCTCAAATGAGTCCAATGCATATTTAAAAAAAGAAAAGAAACTGTCGGTCACAGTGATGTTTACATAGGTTAACGTGTGGGCGCAACACGCTTCCGTATGGGGGTCTATCCCAGGGGTTTATTTTCTTTTTTTAAATACGCATTGGACTCACTTGAGAACGATGCATATTTTAAAAAAAAGTCTGTCACGGAGAGGTTTACCAAAGTTTAACATGTGGCCTCAACAGGCTTCGTGTACAGAGGAGCTGACTCGCTGTCTTTTTTTTCTTTCAATCATAGGTAATCAATGTGAGTTTGTGTAAAACTAGGGGACATTTATTAAAATATTGGTATTTGTATTGAAAAAATCTGAATGGCTCCATCACTATGTGGGATTTATTCTTGAATGAGAACAGATCCAGCAACGAAGTATTTGTATGCGTCCAGACTTTTCTACACTTTCAAACTCTTCCGTGTAAATCTCGACGACTCACTCACCAGATCCATGTGTAGATCCAGTTGTCCAAGACAAGCGGAAGCAGGTTAAGAGTCCGATTTCTTATCGGAGAAAACATGGACTTCTGCACAAAATATGGGTCCTCTATGCCAAGTGTCTCTCATTTTTTTACACGTACCTTCGTTTATTATCACCTTCTACATTTTTAGCGGTTTCGGGCAAAACTCTGGGAGAAATTTTGTTGTTGTCTCCAACCAATTTAACATCGAACAATGCTCTGTTTGACCGGCAATCTAGCCAGTCACGTGATATCGGTGACGCAGATGCACGAGCTCTATACACAAGCATCAATATTTACTAGTTGATACGTCTAAAAGCCTCACATTTTCTCCAGTTGCCATGGCTACTCGTGGCGCAAAGATTGGCTCAAAATGAAACATGATGCCATGCATTAATCACTGTGTGAAATATTGTTTGGAGCCCATCTAGTACTTCTGAAAACCCAACACATTATTATTACCATTACTTTTTTTCAAGTGCATATAACAGTATGTTGTCACGTCGTTGCTAACATGCAATTCGATGCAGTAAAAAAAAAAAAAAGAAAGAGGAATGGTCATGATAATAGTGTGTTGTAGTAGATGAACTACAAACACAATTTAACAGCCATTAATATTGTCTTTTAATCGAACAAACGTCGGCAGGACGTCATCTTTTCCATGAGCTTAGCCTAGTTAGCTCGGTTTACCCGGCATTCCGAAGCTCGTCTATCCCGCACGCTCTCCCCTTTTTAGGGCCCGACCGACTGTCAGACGCGACGGATGTGTTGCCACAGAACTTCTTTTCCACTTCGTCTAACAGCTCGTCTAAGTCGTCGTCCATGGGGGCGGTCTGACTAACTAGCGAGCTAGCAATCCAGCCATTGCAACATTCGAGGTTGCCAAGGAACGCCAGCATGAGGCGGAACAACATAGAAACTCCTTCGAAGTAAATTGTATCTGTATTTCATTGGTTTATCCCGGGCAACTTAAATCAAACAATAAAAATAGAAAAAAGAATCAGGAGCTATGAATTTATTTAGACCTTTTATACCGGCCGTTTCGGAGTAGACCGTGGAGTAAATCCACTTTGGCATTTATTTTCAAAGTAAAAAAGAAAATGGGACATTATGAGTGGCTTGACATTTCCCTTGGGACGGCTAAACTGATAATTATCGTAAGAATAGAATGTAAACACGTTCGGTAAGTAAGTCTTTTTTTAAAAAAAAATCTGCAAAACTAAGAGTATATATTATGGATCTCCAAAACAAACGGTATCGTTGTCGGCAGGATTCGAACCTGCGCGGGGAGACCCCAATGGATTTCTAGTCCATCGCCTTAACCACTCGGCCACGACAACACACACGAGGATTGAAGTTTTGGCCATATGTCAAATCACAAGTCGAAATTTTCCTTTCGGCTTATCTCGTTAGAGGTCGCCACAGCGTGTCATCTTTTTCCGTCTTAGCCTGTCTCCTGCATCTTCCTCTCTAACCCCAACTGCCCTCATGTCTTCCCTCACCACATCCATAAACCTTATCTTTGGTTTTCCTCTCGCTCTTTTGCCTGGCAGCTCCATCCTCAGCACCTTTCCACCATTATACTCACTCTCTCATCTCTGAACATGTCCAAACCATCAAAGTCTGCTCTCTCGAATCTTGTCTCCAAAACATCCAACTTTGGCTGTCCCTCTAATGAGCTCATTTCTAATCCTATCCAACCTGCTCCCTCCAAGCGAGAACCTCAACATCTTCATTTCTGCTACCTCCAGTTCAGCTTCCTGTTGTTTCTTCAGTGCCACCGTCTCTAATCCGTACATCATGGCCGCCCTCACCACTGTTTTGTAAACTTTGCCCTTCATCCAAGCGTAGACTCTTCTGTCACATAACACACCAGACACCTTCCGCCAGCTGTTCCAACCTGCTTGGACCCGTTTCTTCACTTCCTTACCACACTCACCATTGCTTTGGATTGTTGACCCTAAATATTTGAAGTCCTCCACCCTCGCTATCTCTTCTCCCTGTAGCCTCACTCTTCCCCCTCCACCTTTCTCATTCACGCACATATATTCTGTTTTACTTCGGCTAATCTTCATTCCTCTCCTTTCCAGTGCGTGCCTCCAGCTTTCTAATCGTTCCTACACCTGCTCCCTGCTTTCACTGCGTATCACAATATCATCTGCGAACATCATGGTCCAAGGGGATTCCAGTCTAACCTCATCTGTCAGCCTATCCATTACCACTGCAAACAGGAAGGGGCTCAGAGCTGATCCCAGATGCAGTCCCCCCTCCACCTTAAATTCCTCTGTCACACCTCACCATTGTTCTGCTGCCATCATACATGTCCTGTACTATTTTAACATACTTCTCTGCCACACCAGACTTACGCATGCAGTACCACAGTTCTTCTCTTGGTACTCTGTCATAGGCTTTCTCTAGATCCACAAAGACACAATGTAGCTCCTTCTGACCTTCTCTGTACTTTTCCACGAGCATCCTCAAGGCAAATAATGCATCTGTGGTACTCTTTCTAGGCATGAAACCATACTATTGCTCGCAGATACTTACTTCTGTCCTGAGTCTAGCCTCCACTACTCTTTCCCATAACTTCATTGTGTGGCTCATCAACTTTATTCCTCTATAGTTCCCACAGCTCTGAACATCCCCTTTGTTCTTAAAAATGGGAACTAGAACACTTTTCCTCCATTCTTCAGGCATCTTTTCGCCCGCTAGTATTCTGTTGAATAAGTTGGTCAAAAACTCCACAGCCATCTCTCCAAATTGCTTCCATACCTCCACCGGAATGTCATCAGGACCAACTGCCTTTCCATTTTTCATCCTTTGTCGTGCCTTTCTGACTTCCCCCTTACTAATCATTGGCACTTCCTGGTCCTTCACACTTGTCTCTTCAACTCTTCCTTCTCTCTCATTTTCTTCATTCATCAACTACTCACTGGCGATCAACTCCATTCGACTATCGAATGTTTCTAGACAACACTTACTTATACCCCATCATTCCTTGCAATTTTTTCATACTTTATTTAGACATTGACAGATGCATAATTGGACGTGCCACAAACACAAAGTGTAAATACGTTACTCAATACAAATTAATTGGTGTCAACTTGAAAAATGACATATAATTGTGACTATAAAAATAGGTCTTTTGTAAAAAAAAATAGACATTTAAATGCTCATACAGAACGAATAAAGAACATCAAGTAATAGGACAATTCCCCATTTACGTCTGGAAAACTATACTTTTTTCTATGTTATACTGTATGGGGATTCATGAGGAATCCACTTTGAAAGAAAAAAAAAAAAGCACAAAATCAACAAAGAGAGAAAGACAACAAAGTTTTCGCTGTCTGAAATTCAACCGGCTACAATTCGCTGTCCAAAACTCACCGTCCGTGCCACCAGGCAGGGTCACTTCAGGTCAGAACCAAACAGCCATCCAATCGCAGATACGCTTTCTTAAGGGGTGACGTCACGCGAGTTCAGAAAGCGTACCTGCTATTGGGTGGGCGTTCGGTTCTGACCTGAAGCAAGCCTGATGTGGCCCTGACCTGAAGTAACCATGCCTGGTGGCACGGACGGTGAATTTCAGACAGCGACTTGTAGCAACTATTGACAATGTCATCACTTTACAATTCAAATCACGTTTTCTGTGGCATTTCAAATTAAAATCCTATTTCACATTACATTTCAAATTCAAATCCTGGTGGCAGTAGTTTACTTCCATATGGAAACCTCTAATGGGCCAAAAGTGGTCCAATTTGATTTAACTGGAAAGACACCTGCAAAATGTCTGACTTCAAGATAATTATAGCATAATGTCAACAAATGTAACATTTTATAATCAATCACTGTCAAAGCAATCTATTGAACTAAACTGATTATTAAAGTTTCTCTGTAGAATCTTTTTCACAAAGAAAATGGTGATAATAACCTAATGGGTAAGAGTGAACATAAAAATGTTGACCACACACAAGCAAACATTTTCATTCGATGTAAAGAGTACATAGGAGGCCAATAATGGTGAAATGTGGAGGGCAGTATTAATATTCTTTTATCTATCAACGCTCCATTCTGCCGGTGTTATTAGGAAGTACAAAGTGAACTAACACAGTTATGCTGAAGATGTGCGTCTCAATAGTTTAGACACCAAATCCTGTATGGCAAAAATATTAAATTCCCCATCTTAACCGGGACATAGGGAGCCTTGTCCGGTTCGTCGGCAAAACCAGAAGTTGCGTTAATGGTAAAAATTACTTTTTGTCATCATTGGTCAGAAAATTAAATTATCTTCCAAATAGATAAGATTAGAGAGTGTGCTGCACCTTGTATGCACACTTAGTTCAAACATTTGCAAATGTTGTGTAAAATGTCCACCAAACTACACAAACACACACTGGTAACACTGTCAGCATGCACGCCAGGACATGTGTGTGTGTAAGCTACCACACGATGGCGCTCACAAACCAGCGAGAAACTTTAGAATTTGACCTATATAGCATTTTCGCACGGTGGTGAGGATAAGCAGCTAAGAAAATTGATGGATGTATTTGTGGTACTTATATCCAACTCTTCCGCAAGAGGTGTTGTTTTTAATCCATGCAAATCACTTTAAATTGTAATTTATTCGTGAGGAGCAGGATTAATAAACTTTGATTGAGCATGGATGGCAATAGCGATATAAAATTTAATCTATTTTTAAGAATAAACATTATTAGAATAGACAGTTGCTGTATTGGGGGGGTTGGCTTTAAAATATAAATTGCATTTTCCTTAATTTCAATCAAGAAAGATGATTTCCAATTGAGGGATTTCATGTGACATCGCACAGCCGGAAGTTGGCCACGACAGGGGGAATAGCTTTTGGAAACAGCCATTTGAAAAAATTTGCCTTTGTTTAACATTTGATCGCATTACGACAATTTTGTCAAGTGATCGAACGTAGCGACAACGGGACGTCAATCGAGATCTGCAGTTCTACAGGCTGCCGACAATCATCGAAAATCAAGGAGATAAAATGAAAAAGTTGTCTGAAGAACGACGTAGACTTTACTAGTCAACCTCAGCCAAGGTGTCACGGGGAAAAATGACTCGGTTATGATTGAACTCCTCCTGTGAAGTGAGGAAAAAAATGTAACCTATGATATATTGTTTCTCAAGCCAGCTGCTTAACTTGACGTTGAACTTACTTTTGCTTTAACAACAGTCCTTCCGTTCTCAAGTCAAACCTTGACTTCTCTCACCCACCCTCAAACCATCTGATTGGAGGCCTCCAAGGCCTTTGCGACATTTCTACTCCTCTGCAGTGCACTTGATGTAAAAGGTGAGTTTCCTCTTGGCTTGTCCCATCAGGGGTCACCGCAGCGTGCCATCTCATATGTTTGGCACAGTTTTTACACTGGGTGCCCTTTTACTGACGCAACCCCTCTTGGGGAGTTGAGGCCCCAGTGAGATACGAACTCTGAACCCCTGGTTTACCAAACCAATGCTCGAAAACTACTGAACTATGGGGCACCCGGGCACTTGATGTGCGATATTGAGCCCCCGTCCCCCCGCCAACGCCGACTTCCGCACTCCGTTGACGTCAGTGAAATCCCTCTATTAGAGTGTTGTGAATCTGAGCACGCTCGCCGCCGGAATTCAATTGTTGTACTCAAGACTCCATCGTACTGAATTCTAGTCAAGGAATCTTAACCTACGACTGAATTTCCCGTCGTATTTTCATACAGTGCTTACCCAATCACCATCAAAGAATTTAAAACCCCGTTTTGCGTTTTGGCGGTCATCTGGGGAGAACTAGGATCCTGAAACGGCCCGAGAGCTGAGGTTAGCTTGAAGTGATGCGTCCTCTGCTTTCCACACTTTCTTTTGGTCATGCTGGCGCTTTCTGAAATAACACTGCAGGGGGGGGGGGGGGGGGGTTTAAGAAAAATATCTTTAGTAATACACGTAAAATTACTGTTTAAAATGTGACACACAAAAGAGCTTCAGTCCGATTTGAAAAAAAATGTAAAGCTATGATACATCAACTACAGATTGGCAGTGCATCTAAACTTGTCTGGATCAGATCACGAGATTTTCCCCCGGTTATTGGTCCAATCGCAAATGAGTCGTCATGGTTATGGGAATTAGATTGGAGGACATTTCACTGAAATTCTGATGGCTCCATAGAGTAAATGACTCCTAATGGAGTGCCGGGTACCTGTGCCGGCACAGTTGAGTATAAGTATCAATGCTTCATGCAGCGTCATCTCACCATCGTCACTGGTGAGTACGAGAGAAACAATAACACTTGCTCATGGCTCGAACAGGGACGTGGACAAGGACACTGACAATGGCAATGGACCGACAAGAACTGAAAGAAATCAGGGAACTGAACACAAACAGATTGACAAGACAACAAGGAACACCTGGACAAGAGACAAGTGGGCGGGGGGAGGTGATTGGTCGACACAAGGTGGAAAGTCAAAGAGAACAAAAGGAGACAATCAACTGAGTGCAGAAGACGTGAAAAACATGGAAACAGGAAGCCCTCCCTAAGGAACAGATTCCAGACAAAAAGTCAAAGGAAGCCTGGAGAAGGGCTCACAGACCGCGATCGGTGTCAGTCTAGTGGCCGTCCAGGCCCCCCAAGATGAGGCGCTTAGCTTGGGAGTCTAAGAGGTCGGCCAGGACGCCAAGCACCCGGGCCTTCACGGGTCCATTCAGGCGGATATCGATGAACCACATGAACCAGCCACCTCCTTTCGATATCTGGACTCCTCACCATCTTTGATGAGGCCGATCGGTGTAGTGTCATCGGCAACCTTCCGGATTGACCACTGGGTGCGTTGAGGTACAGTCGTTTGTGTAGAGAGAAGAGCAGCGGGGCGAGCTCACAACCTTGGGGTGCACCGGTGCTGATTGTCGCATGTGGATGGGGTGGCGTCCCGCAGCCTCACCTGCTGCGTCCTGCCCGCCAGGAAGATCCACTGGCAGATGGTAGGCAAGACGCTAAAATGGAAAAGCTACGAGGGGAGGAGATGGGGCGTGATGGTGTTGAATGCAGAGCTGAAGTCGCCAAACAGGATCCTCATGTAGGTCAACTGCTGTTGAGGTGTTCTATGACAGGGTTGGGCAAACTCAGCCTCACTGAGTTTTACATTTTGACTGGCGGGCCTAGTCAGAACCAGATGCTTGGATTTCATAGTCTTAATACTAAGATTTACTTCTCATAGGAACAGTGTTGTTCAGGGGTTTTATTTTTATGCCACGTCTATCAAAGTCTGGCGTTAGTTTTGTTGCGGGAATTCTCAGAAAAGCAGCTGGCAAGTAGCAGGAAGGTCACTTTCAGATCACAAGGTCAGGACCACAGAACACTCTTCCGCTTTGCATCAGTCGATCCTAAATCAGGTCGGGACCAGAGAAGCCGGCGCCGTTTCTGGGTGTTGTACAGAAGTACAAACACAACCCAACCCAAAATGTAGACACGCAAGACTTTCCATATTGCACCTGACATCTTTTGTCGGGAACAACTAAAATCTTGTAGTGTGACAGAATCAATGATCAACAATTTGGCGGTATCATCGCAAGATTAAAAGCCTCCAACGTAGCACTTTGACGTCGAAGATTGCATTTTGCTGCGATGCCTCAACTTCCCCTCAAAACGATGTTTCCAGAAAACTTCGAGCGCGGGTGTCAAACCCCACATCTGGTGGCCAGATCTGGACCATTAAATCATTTAATGTGGTCCACAAAAGCAAATCAAGTGCATCAACTTCATGTCGCTAAAACACCAAAACTGAACACACTCTTCATTTTTAAAGGGGCAATCCAGTGCTTTGCATGAACAGTGTATCCAATATTCATGAACATATTTCAAGTAATATGTATCCTTTATTTTGACAATGTAATGTTGAATCCTCTCTCATTTAATAGTGCTTTGAGAAGATTTTTGTCGACTAAGAATTTTCAGAGGTGCTGCCATTTTCGCGAGTCATCTGACCTACATGCGCGGATGTGACGTGTACCGTGCTGCGACAAAGTCTCGATTACATGGGACACCATTTATGCCCAGCGCCGGTTTCTCGTATTTATCCTCATCTGATGAAGAAATAGCAAAGAAATGACGCGGAGTCTGACTACTCAGAGGCCTACGGCGGAGCCCGTTAGTCCCAGACGCCGAAGCTAGGCTAAAGGCCTCCGCCGCCGCTGAAGGCGGCCCACGACCTGAGCTTCGACGTCCGGGGAGGCCGTTAGCCGAGCTTCGGAGTCCGGGGCTAACGGCCTCCGCCGCCTGGAAGCTCAGCTCGCGGCCCGCCGCCGGAGCTCGCTTGTTGTTGGGCCTTGGCTTACACATTTACGTCGCGCGTAGGCCTCCGAGTAGTCAGTCTCCGCGTCATTCTGCGTAAAGAACCATGCAAATATTCAACATTAATTACAGCCACAGGTTCAAATCTGTACGGAAATATTCCTCCGTCTTCCCGATCAACCGTTACTGCTATTTCTTCATCAGATGAGGATAAATCCGAGAAATTGGCACTGGGCATAAATGGTGTCCCGTGTAATCTAGCCTTTGTTGTGCCACGGTACACGTCACATCAGCGCACGTGGGTCATGTGACTCACGAAAATGGCAGCGCCTCTGAAAATTCCTAATTGTCGATTAAAAAAAACACTATTAAATGAGAGGATTTAACATCACATTGTCAAAATAGGATACATATTACTTGAACTATTGGATACACTGTTCATGTAAAGCACTGGATTTCTCCTTTAAACTGGATTCTGACTTGAATTCTTGATATCCATTAATTTGTTGCGTATGTGTAAAAATATGAGGTGATCATCAATTTACATGAGGTCAAAGTCATCATATCTGCTTCGGCGCATGAATCGGCAGAACCCGGTGCATAATGTTTACGGACAAACTTTAGTTTATATGCCCATTTTGATTCAGTTATCACAATTTTCTCATCTGAATTGTTTTAGTCGAATTTTACGTGACAAAAAATAACGAGATTATAAGGTGCCAAAAACTGCAGTTAATTCAGTGGACAAAAAAAAAGTGTATAAAAGGCCATTGCATGTGCGTGCGGTGTTGTTACTTACGTAGGCCGCCACTCCAAGCACCAGCACAATGGAAACCAGACTGACCATCGGTAATTCATCACACACTCTTAGTTTTCCAACGGGAATGGCGGGGTTTCCGACAGCAACGTCCTTACAATCTGGAATTGGTCATAAAACACAAGTGCATGTTCAATATTATCACGGGTTCTTTGCAGCAAATTTATCGGGTTTTGATAAGGGGTGGAAAAAAAAGTGAAAAGGGGTTCATAAACTGCGTTTTGGTGCCACGAGATGGCGGCAAAGCACTTAAAGGAGAATATTGTAGCCGCAGGGGTGTCAAA
Organism: Syngnathoides biaculeatus; assembly: GCF_019802595.1. Classification (NCBI taxonomy): domain Eukaryota; kingdom Metazoa; phylum Chordata; class Actinopteri; order Syngnathiformes; family Syngnathidae; genus Syngnathoides; species Syngnathoides biaculeatus. The sequence continues at coordinate 9,994,318 of NC_084644.1, forward strand.
CTCATTTTTCTCGCGGGCCACATTGACTGTGAAACAAAAATATTTAGTCATCTCACCATAATTACATCATCAATTTATGAACGAGTTTTGGAATCAGAAATCAAGGGTCACGTGTTATGACCATTTGAAATTTTGGAACAGATTTTTACAAGAAACATGCAAACTGACGCTGTAGATTTGGCTTTGCGGGCCGCATTAAAATCATGTGGCGGCCTAGATCTGGCCCCCGGGCCTTGAGTTTGACACCCGTGTTGTAGCGGATCAGCATTTTATATCTAGAAGTACTGCACACAACCATGAACCCATGACCGTATTCAGTATTGAAATTATTCCACACAAACAAACCACATTCGGACGAGGCTCATCAATAACTAATATTCCAACCTAGCAAATGAATTAGCACAAACTGACGTGATATCAGATGGGGAAACAAATGTAGCTATAAGCCGCAACTTTTTTCACACGCTTACGCGGTGATGCGGCTAATTTGCGCATTTTTTTTCCTAACGGCCGCAAGGGGGCACTCGAGCGGAAATGGTAAGCGTGAGACCAGTGGAATATATGCGCCGAGGAAGTGACTTTTACCAGTATGTTTTTTTTTTTTTTTTAAACCGGCCCTGTTACCACTGCGCTAGCGTTAGTGCTGTGCTAGCGTCTAGCTGCTGTGTTACTGCCGCGTCTCACTGATTTAGACATGTTTGTTTTGTTTTTTTACTGGCTCTGTTAGTCCTGTGCAACCGTGTTGCTACTGTGCTGTGTAGCTGCCGCGGCTGTTTATTATTTTATTTTTTTTACCGGTATGTTGTCGTTTTTTAACCGGTAAGCCTGCGCTAGGATTAGTGCTGTGCTAGCGTGTTGCTGCTGTGTTACTGTCTCGGTGATTTTTCCCGGTATGTTTTTTTTTGTTAACCGACCCTGTTAGCCCTGTGCTAGCGTCTTGCTGCTGTGTCTCAGTGATTTTTACCAGTATGGTTTTTTTTTTTTGCTAACCGGCCCTGTTAGCGCTGTGCTAGCATGTTGTTGCTATGTTACTGCCGCGTCTCAGTGATTTTTACCGGTATGTTTTTTTTTTAACCGGCCCTATTGCACCGCGCTAGCATGTTTCTGCTGTGTACTGCTGCATCTCAGGGATTTAGGTATAATTTTTTTTTTACGGGCTCTGTTAGTACTGTGCTACCATGTTGCTACTGTTTAGCTGCCGCAGCTGTTTTTTTTTTTTTAACCAGCCCTGTTCATGCTACTGTGTTGTTGCTATTGTAAACCAAGCTAAGGTATTAAAACTTTGAAAACTCTTTCTGTGTACAGTCTTTGTAAATATCTCGTGCTTCAATGTGGGTTTCAATGTGGGCACCTGCAGCTTTTACACAGCTGCGGCTTATGTATGTACCAAATGGTATTTCCTTTACAAATGTACTGGGTGAGGCTTGTAACCAGGTGCGCTCTGTAGGCCGGAAATTACGGTACACACAAGCCCGTAAGTCATTGAAGTCACTTTTTGTCAGTCAAATAAATTAATAAATGAAAATTAATACAGGCAGACTAAGATAGGTTTGGGAACACTGTGGGGGGGAAACAGATCTTTTACTTTCACTTTCACAGTGCAGTATGAACAAATATTACCGCGGCAAACAACTAGGTAATGTAATATCCCAATGTCAATCCAGAGCCCTGATGGGTAAAAAAAGAAGGAAAATTACTCTTTCGAAGTATTTGGTAGTACAACTGGCATAGAAGCAATGCAATAAAGTGTAAATAATTGCGATCAACACAATAGCAATAAAGTCCAAGTAATATTCACATATACCTACCATTTCCCGCATTAGTAATACTGTTGATAAATTACAGTACCTAATTGTTATATATATATTTTTTTTTACACTTTGCTCGAGCAATACTTCACTCATAACCAAAATCTGGGTTAGAAATGAAAAAACTGCGCTGAAACAAAGATCGTACCCGACAGCTTGAGGACCACCATTCCTTTTTGGATCCTCTCACCGACGGGCGCCTCCAGGAAGCAGCCGTACTTCCCGCCGTCGTCGCACGTCACGTTGGGCAGCAGGATGGCCATCGTGTCGTCGAGCACCACCTCCCGCGTCAGCCCTGCAAAGTGCTCCACCGCGCCGTCCGGGAGGTCGCGTAACACCAGACCCCGTCGCTGCGACGTCAGCGGATCACCGTCCAGCTGCATCTGTCAATCAACGCAGTTCCATGAGCGGCTAAAGAAACAGAAAACGTAACAAAATTTTTGAAAAAATGGATGGCTGTGGTGTATTCTGGCAATATCTGTGAACAAAATTCAGACAAAACTTGAAAGTAGAATTTCTAAGTCCTGAACAAAAAAAAAAAAAAAATTCGGCAGATGTTCCCCAAGGGCCAAGCCCAGATTTTTTTGCCCCACCCCCCCATCCCCCTTTTGCACAAAATCACATTTGTCAATAAAATATGCCACTTATCTCAAGACAAATGAATGAAGAGAACTATTCAGCAAAAAGACATCTAAAATTGTCCTTTTCACCACATTGAATTTCCTTTGACATGTCTCATGATGTTGACGACTTTGGGCGGAAATGCGCTCGCAGGGCACGCTCAGAACGGTTAACTTGCATTTCTGGTTTCCGGGTGAATAACAGTTGTTTTTTGAAGCAGCCATTGTTTAGTTAACAACGTTTATGAAATAAACACGTAAATTCAAGCCAAGACCACACAAATAAGCGACATCTTGAGAGAATGCGAGAGGGGGGGGGGGCGTTACCGTTACTAGCAATTTTCATGAAAATTTAAAAATCCCGAATTTGGAAGAAACGAAAGTGAAAGAAAAACAAGTTCATCTTTACCCTGTACCAGCTCACATACATGTACTGCACCCCCACTTTGCCCTCGGCTTTGCAGGGCAATTCAACTTTTTCACCCGAAACGGCTTGAACGGCGAACACTGGCATGTTTTCCCCACAAACGCCACCTTCCAATAAAAAAAAAAAAAAAGCATACGCGCCACATATGTTACATAAGTACAGTATTCCGTGGGAAAAAAAATCCATATTGTCGTTGCAAATACTCACAGAGTGTCAGTAGGCTGAAGACCGCACGAATTGTGTACATGGCTAGAATACTGACGAGAACTTTAGGTTTTAGCGCCGTAGAAAAGGAGTCGGACGTGGAGTATCGAACGCGAGTTTTATTTGACTTTGCTAAGATGATCAGGGAAAAACCGCGCCACCAAGCGATTTGATTGGTCCCTGCAACCCCGTCCTCTTCTCTTGGCTGCTTCTGCCTATTTGGCACCGAGTGCACTACAACGCGACACCATCGGTCACCGACGCATCCCCGACGGATGCTTAACACCTGCTGACACTGTGAAACAAGGAGAAGAGATACAAGAGGCGGGGTCGGGTTCGAACCCGGTTCCTCAGAACTGTGAGGCCAACGCTTTCCAGTTTCAGCCGCCTGAATATAAACATTTGCCTTTAATATTGACAGATGAATTGAAGAATACGTCCTCTTTAATGTCATCTAAAAATATACATTTTCCTGTTTGAAAGAAGTCTTTTGGAAGTAGTACGACGACACATTTCGTGATGTTATTACAAGCTGTTGTTTTTGTCAGCCCTTGACAATTTTTTTTGTTCAAATACAAAAATAAAAAAACAATTATCAGGGCAGTGGACAACTGATGAGCACATCTGCCTCACAGCTCTGAGCATCGAGGTTCAAATCCGGTTTCCACCGAATTCCCAGAACCACAGGGGGTGGGTTAAATGAATCATTGGTGCGAAGAAGGCGAAGCTTGATTTACGAGTTGTTTCTCTCGTTTTCTTTGTGTAACGTCACGCGCTCCCCTCAATAATTATTCTTGAATTAGTGCCCAACCTACGTAAGTCCCGACCGAGTACGACAATCACTACTTTAGTGTCCTCAAACATCCTTCGTTCAGTCTTGGTGTCTCGGTGCACGTCGAAGGCTTTTAGGACTCGCTAGTCCGGTTTAGCTTAGCTCGGTAGCCGCCGAACAGATACACGTTTGTGCATTGAGATCATCGCAAAATATCGCTCACCACAGATCAAGTGTGTCAATCATTCACACGTAGCTATGTTATGCAAGCGAAGAACTGCTAATTCATTTATATGAGACATGTATTGAAAATCAAATATAGGGCATACCTTCGTGCAAACATATGTGTTCCGGTTGATATTAGATGGATTCAGTTGATCATACAATCTTCCACAAAGTTTGATCCATCGAAGACATTTTTCGTACTGAGTCTTCGGTTTTGGAAAGGGTACGAATTGAACTCCACCAACTAGCTTTTCAGTATACCTGTCGTCAATATTACAAAGTCCGTGACTATACCTCTTAACCATTTTTTGTTAAAGAACCCAAATACGCGATAAAATGCTAACAAAAGCTATACTGGACCATGTAACGTTGTCTGAGGTAACGGCGGACGCCAAAAGGGGGAGTGGTTTATGCAGACCTCTGGCCTCTGATTGGTCAGTGACGCTGATGACGCAATTTCTACAGAGGGGTCAATTGCTTCTGTCACCGCAAGAACCGTTACACCGAATTTGGTGCTGTCTGTTTTTTGATCTAACTCCAAAATGCGTAATTTCAAAGCATCGTCTTATAAGGTCGTCGGAAGAGTTTCACGACAATGTATTCTCATTAACTCAGTTGGCTTTTGACGAGAGAAGCCACGCCCTGAACTGGTTGTTACCGCTTGAAATATGAAAGTGATTACGCATGGCTCAAATTTAATGGATTCCCGTTATCATTACGGTAACATTTTCGCCGACTGCGTTCAAATAAAAGTGTTGATTGTTGTACACAATCCGCATGGGACAAAAAGTGATACTGTGCACATGCTGCATTTACATCTTGCACACTGCGAATATGCATGGTAAGGGGAGGGAAAGTCCTACTTGAGATCACTTCTAATAAAACTTAAAAGAAGGAGAGAAAGTGGGAATATTAAAAAAAAAAAAAAGCATACGCGCCACATATGTTACATAAGTACAGTATTCCGTGGGAAAAAAAATCCATATTGTCGTTGCAAATACTCACAGAGTGTCAGTAGGCTGAAGACCGCACGAATTGTGTACATGGCTAGAATACTGACGAGAACTTTAGGTTTTAGCGCCGTACAAAAGGAGTCGGACGTGGAGTATCGAACGCGAGTTTTATTTGACTTTGCTAAGATGATCAGGGAAAAACCGCGCCACCAAGCGATTTGATTGGTCCCTGCAACCCCGTCCTCTTCTCTTGGCTGCTTCTGCCTATTTGGCACCGAGTGCACTACAACGCGACACCATCGGTCACCGACGCATCCCCGACGGATGCTTAACACCTGCTGACACTGTGAAACAAGGAGAAGAGATACAAGAGGCGGGGTCGGGTTCGAACCCGGTTCCTCAGAACTGTGAGGCCAACGCTTTCCAGTTTCAGCCGCCTGAATATAAACATTTGCCTTTAATATTGACAGATGAATTGAAGAATACGTCCTCTTTAATGTCATCTAAAAATATACATTTTCCTGTTTGAAAGAAGTCTTTTGGAAGTAGTACGACGACACATTTCGTGATGTTATTACAAGCTGTTGTTTTTGTCAGCCCTTGACAATTTTTTTTGTTCAAATACAAAAATAAAAAAACAATTATCAGGGCAGTGGACAACTGATGAGCACATCTGCCTCACAGCTCTGAGCATCGAGGTTCAAATCCGGTTTCCACCGAATTCCCAGAACCACAGGGGGTGGGTTAAATGAATCATTGGTGCGAAGAAGGCGAAGCTTGATTTACGAGTTGTTTCTCTCGTTTTCTTTGTGTAACGTCACGCGCTCCCCTCAATAATTATTCTTGAATTAGTGCCCAACCTACGTAAGTCCCGACCGAGTACGACAATCACTACTTTAGTGTCCTCAAACATCCTTCGTTCAGTCTTGGTGTCTCGGTGCACGTCGAAGGCTTTTAGGACTCGCTAGTCCGGTTTAGCTTAGCTCGGTAGCCGCCGAACAGATACACGTTTGTGCATTGAGATCATCGCAAAATATCGCTCACCACAGATCAAGTGTGTCAATCATTCACACGTAGCTATGTTATGCAAGCGAAGAACTGCTAATTCATTTATATGAGACATGTATTGAAAATCAAATATAGGGCATACCTTCGTGCAAACATATGTGTTCCGGTTGATATTAGATGGATTCAGTTGATCATACAATCTTCCACAAAGTTTGATCCATCGAAGACATTTTTCGTACTGAGTCTTCGGTTTTGGAAAGGGTACGAATTGAACTCCACCAACTAGCTTTTCAGTATACCTGTCGTCAATATTACAAAGTCCGTGACTATACCTCTTAACCATTTTTTGTTAAAGAACCCAAATACGCGATAAAATGCTAACAAAAGCTATACTGGACCATGTAACGTTGTCTGAGGTAACGGCGGACGCCAAAAGGGGGAGTGGTTTATGCAGACCTCTGGCCTCTGATTGGTCAGTGACGCTGATGACGCAATTTCTACAGAGGGGTCAATTGCTTCTGTCACCGCAAGAACCGTTACACCGAATTTGGTGCTGTCTGTTTTTTGATCTAACTCCAAAATGCGTAATTTCAAAGCATCGTCTTATAAGGTCGTCGGAAGAGTTTCACGACAATGTATTCTCATTAACTCAGTTGGCTTTTGACGAGAGAAGCCACGCCCTGAACTGGTTGTTACCGCTTGAAATATGAAAGTGATTACGCATGGCTCAAATTTAATGGATTCCCGTTATCATTACGGTAACATTTTCGCCGACTGCGTTCAAATAAAAGTGTTGATTGTTGTACACAATCCGCATGGGACAAAAAGTGATACTGTGCACATGCTGCATTTACATCTTGCACACTGCGAATATGCATGGTAAGGGGAGGGAAAGTCCTACTTGAGATCACTTCTAATAAAACTTAAAAGAAGGAGAGAAAGTGGGAATATTAAAAAAAAAAAAGTTTCCGCTAAAATGTCAGGGAAATCCTACTCATACCCATATGACCTTTACTAAAGGTTAGACATCCCACACTTATCACCACATTTTTCCACGTGGTTACTTCTGATTCTCCTCTTCACGTGTATAAAAAGTAATCAATTATGTTGTATAGGTTATGCGTCACAATGTTTTGCCATTTTTAATCTCAAGAGAAAAAAAAATATCAATTTAACAGGGGGTGTGTTGACTTTCTATAACTACAATATATGTGGGAATTAAAGATTGTGTGATTGGCAATGTTTTTATTTAAAAAATGTTTTAAATAACAATGGGTAAGCACTCTACGAAAGCTCATAAGATTATTAATAAACTTCACACTTAATGGAGTATTTGAACCCTGTTGCCTCAGAATTTGCGTCCCAAAAATGAAATAATATAAAATATTCACTGTGTGACAACGACGCGAGGACGACGCAGATAAAAAAAACAGAACGTCAGGCAGTTTATCTGAAACACTTCAGAGCACAGTTCATGTATTTGAAATACTTTACATCATATTTACACGCCATCCTTCATTTACTTACCAAGCATCTGGAAAATATTCACAATGCGTCAACTTTTTTCTTTTTTTTACTTCTTAATATGTTTATGATTGAAAGGCCAAATTATCCAAAAATAGGTGTCAAGCTTGAGACATATAAAAAAAAAACAACTTTAAACTGTAATTTCTACCAAAGGTACACCAACAGAAATTGAGTATGAATATTAAATGTGGTTTTGTGGGTAGACAACAAAGAAAAAGTATTCCATTATGGAATAACGCAGTAATGACAACAGTGTGCAAAAAGTGAAGCCCTGTGAATAATTTCCCGATACCCTTTTTGCTAACTTGCTTTTTACACATCAGGAATAAAAAAAAAAAAAAAAAATGGATTGTATGAAAGATAAAAATGACCCAACCAACAAAACGGATGCTAAGCAGACTGTTCCTGGAGCTGAATACCCCCCTCGGGACTGTACTCGGCCCACTGACATTTACATCAGATTCAAGCTTAAATAATGCAATATGATGACGGCGAAGTGACTCTCCCCACTCTGTTATTTTTCAAGATTAGGAACTGAGGGGTCCCTTAACAAGACCCTGCTCTTTGCGCATCACCGGCGCGTGGATGCTGCAGTCCCGAGCCTCGCAGAAACCCGGAATACCGGATATTCCCACCATTCCGTTGATTCCCAGGGGACCCGGGAACCCGCGGGGGCCGCGTGGACCCTCCATGCCGTTTCTGGCTACGCCGGGCTCGCCTGGAAAACCTGGGAAAACAAGAAAAAGTGGTCTTCACCCACCATCTGGGCTATGAGCTGGCCACAAGTGTCCACCTTGCTGCATTTACTTTGGATTGACTGAATCATACGATTTGTGTAAAATGGTATCATTCATCATTTTTTTCCATCAGATTAAATCAATTATCCATTTTTCAACAAGGTGGAATAGTATGTGATATTCTTAGCCGATTAATGGCTTATTGCAGTCAATTGGAGTCAATGAATGACTTTTTTATTTTAAGAAATGGCGATGCGCTTTGCTGACCATAGAGAAAAGGTACACTTTAACAGGTGGAACTCAAAATATATTAGAAAACAAATTTTCATGTTGTTTTCCAAATTGTGCATTGATGCCAATGGAATTATTGATTTAAAAAAAAAAAAAAAACAAATTGATGTTTGATGCAAATGACAAGAATTGATGAACACCAATAGATTGATGCCTCGGTTCTCGACCACAATGCGTTCCAGAAAACGGATTGAGAAGTGATTTGTTCGAAAACCAAATCGATGCTTCTCATTACAATGAATGGAAAAAGAAATAATGCGTTTTTAGCCTAAAAAATTGGGCTTTTTAAGAGCATTTTTTTGTAGCTTTTCCTGATAATAAACTGCATCGTAGAAATACATGTATAGTTTAAAGTGGGACTGACATCCCTATAAATATTCTAAAATAGATATTGTAATGAAAAATACATATAACAGTATTCACTTCAATGTCTATACGAAAAAAAAAAAAGTGAGCGGAAAGCGCGTCATCCATGCACAAAGTTGCGCAATTGAGTGTCCCTCGACATCCAAGTGGTCGCCATATTAGTCACGTCCTCTGTCCTTGACGTCATCGTCACTTCCGCCGTTGAAAATGAGCAGTGCCTGCTACTATGGAAGCGGAACAACAGATACACTTGCATTTTTTCGACGCCCCTTCTGACACCGAAGCTCTTTTTGAAAAGGACACCACCACACAACCGAGTGACGTTACCGAGGCAATATTACACTATTGTTTCGAGCCATATTCTCCCCAAACAATTTTTTTTTTTTTGTAGCTCTATGCGCACATCAACACATTTCATACGCGGATCTTTTGCTACGTTATGAGAGAGACCGATTACGTGGTCCGCACCAAACAATTTTTTTTTTTCGGAGCTGTATACACACCTATCTGTTATTTGGAACCCACAAAGCTCTCGTCCTCTGCACACGTGCAATTCATTTTTCATAACGAACAGGGTCTCTTTCAAACTTATGAAGGGTAATTCCATTCTCCCGAGTGTTCAAGCAATGTCCAGCAATTCAATGAGCCAGCATTTTGGCTAACACGAAGGAACAACGAGCTACTTTCCCGGAGGTAAAACTAATGGAAACAAGTGAGTCCACGAGGGGGGCGCCGCTGTCCTTTACATCACTTCCTGTTTTTCTCAAAAACAAAGAGGATTTTTATGGCGGGAGTTACAAAAAGCTGTATACGTCAAAATCATGTTTTGTGGTGAAAAAACACACGGGACCAAATTGGCTGTGGGTTTTTCATTAATAATATACCAAAAATCATCCGTTTGACGACACTTGACCTTTAAATACTTTATATAATAAAATAATTTAAGAAATATATTTATTTTTGCTTAAAATGTATGCTTTTGTAGAAGAGTACGCTAGGGTGGGAGTGCATTGTCGTATCTGTAGCGACTCGGCCCCGACCAAAAGTGCAGAATAACTTTAAACAAGCAACTTGCCTTCTTTGGAGCCATTATTGGGGGTTAATACGGTCGTCCTCCATAAGAAGAAAAACAACAGTCACTACCGGGACACGTCTGTGTATAGAGGCTGCGTTATACAGAATAAGAAAAGTGCGCTGGTTGCGTTGCGTTCAAGTACCGTTTTTGTTCGAAAACAGAAGCGAAAATAAAAAAAAAAAAATCTAAAAATTTTCATTCAAAAACCGATTTCTTCGAAAACGGGGACGCTCGAGGCCCGGGGCTTTACTGTAGTTTGTTTGGATGGCTACTGCCCCATTTGCCCCCTCCTTTTATACAGCACTGCCCACCAGCAGTCCTTCACCACTGCTTTCAATTTCAATCAACGAAGAAATGATCTCACCTGGAACCCCTTGGGGTCCATCAAGTCCCGGGAAGCCTTTCCCTGGATCGCCTGCAACTCCTTTAGGACCCTTTTTGCCTGCTCAAAAAGGCACTGATCAGGTTCCACAGATAAATGGAAAATGATTTATTTAAATGAAAAAAAAAAAAAATCTTGAAAGGACGGACGGACCTTGTTCACCCTGCGCTCCTTTCTCTCCCTCCAGGCCTCGGTCTCCTTGAACTCCGCGGGCTCCCTTGGCTCCAGCTTTGCCTGCTTTTCCCTATAAGATATGGAACAAAAAGCATGTGTCACGTTATGATATTTTAATCTATCACAAAGAATGAATGGACCCGCAAACCTCTGAAGTGAAAAATATAGAAAACGTCAATAAAACAATCCATCCATTTTCTTTTGCCGCTTATCCTCACGGGGGTCGCAGGGAGTGCTGGAGCCTATCCCAGCTGTCAGCGGGCAGGAGGCGGGGTACGCCCTGAACTGGTTGCCAGCCAATCGCAGGGCAGATAGAAACAAAACCAGTCGCACTCACAATCACACCTACGGACAATTTGGAGTGTATGATTAATGTTGCATGTTTTTGGGATATGGGCGGAAACCGGAGTACCCGGAGAAAACCCACAAAGCCACAAGGAGAACATGCAAACTCCACACAGGCGGGGCCGGCATTTGAACCCTGATCCTCAAAACTGTGTAGTAACAATCTAATCAGTTATTCCACTGAGCTCAGTCATTCATTCTCCAAGTCGCTTGTCCTCACAAGGGTCGCAGGAGAGGGTCTATCCCAGCAAACATTGTTCAAAAGGCAGACTACATCCTTAACTGGTTGTGAGGCAGTCACAGGGCACATATTGACACCATCACTGAAGGGGAATCGATCCCACGCTCAATGCTCCAAAGTCAGGCGTGTGTACCACTACACCATCAGTGACTAGGTACTAATAATGTTGAATTTCAGATAAAACTTTTTGCTAAATCCATCCGTTAATCTATAACCCTGTCGCTATCAACACAAAACTCTTACGGTTTTGCCGGCTGGTCCAGCGGGTCCTTTGGCTCCAGGCGGTCCGATGAGCATCCGGTTGTTGATGGGGCAGCCCTGCGAGCACTTGGACCGGATGGAGGCTGCGTACTGCGAGATCTGAGCCGTGACCACGCCGCGGCACAGCTGCAGCACCTGCTCGTCCGACAGGCCGGGACCCTGAAGGCAACGTTTGGTCACACACCCACACACGTGACGAAAATGCCTCCTCTAAACCGGTCCGCACTCCCTTAATTGGCAAAATCTTGAGATCTTCTCACTGTTATTATTTACGATATGCTCTCAATTTATCGTCCTCACCCATTTTTTTTAAGGCAATAAAAACATCATGAACCTTTTTGGTTATATCTTGCAATATGATCCATAATGGAGCAGACTTTTGCCTTTGTTTCAGTTTATGTCAGCGGTCGTCAAACACCTTTCCAGCACCGTGAAGTATCTTGGCCTCGATTGTTTACAAAAATTCCGAAATCACTCACGATGGGCCCCTGCAAGCCTCTCGGTCCAGCTTGGCCTCTGACGCCAGGGTCTCCGAGGAGACCGCGACCTCCTCGGGTCCCCGGCACACCGGGAGCACCCTCGGGGCCGGAATTGCCTGGTTGACCCAATCCACCTTTTGGACCACGCTGGAAAGACAAAGAGAGAAAAAAAATATTGTGAGGTGACAAACAATTATACTTTTATTCTTGCAGGATGAGGAGAAATTTTATGGAAGTATATATGGAAAGCCGTTTGAACATTACATGTGCCTGACATCGAGCTTAATTAATCCAATTCACCACACAAGAACACCAACTGTCTTAAAAGTAACATGCACACTAGTAGGAAAACTTTGGCATACTAGTAAGACAACAACGTGTTACAAGCAAGGCAAAAACGTGAACATTTTGGTTTCCGCGACATCAGGATGAGGTCACGGAAACAAACCTGTCCTTTGTCTCCACGGTCGCCAATCGCACCCTGCAAACAGAAACCAAAGTCACGGGAGAAAATGTGATGTGTAAATGTTTTACAGCAAATAATAATAATAATAATAATAAAAAAAATACCTTCTGTCCTTTTTGACCCTTTACACCTGTCCTCCCCTTTGCACCCTGCATTTGAAAGTGAGAAAAAAATGAGAAAATACAGTAGTTAAAGGGCCACTGACAGGAAAAGCATGATTTTTAGTATGTTACTAATGAAAAAAAAGGCAGCCTGAATAGACCCATCCGTTTTTTCCCACCACACAACATGATTTTTACGTATTTGGCTTTTCGTAACTCCCGCCGTGAAAATCCTTTCGAGGGATTTGTTTTGGAGAAGAAGCAGGAAGTGACGTTATCAGCAGACGCCCACTCAGGCGGCCTTGTGTGTTTATACCAGTTTTACCTGCGGGAAGGTAGCGCTTTGTTCCTTTGTGTTACCCAAAATGTCGGCTTGTTGTATTGTTGGATATTGTTCGAACACTTGGGAGGATGGATTCACTCTTCACACTTTTCCAAAAGACCCGGTTTGTCGTGAAAAATGGATTGCAAATGGCGCAATGGACAAGAGATTTGTGGGTTCCAAATGACAGTTAGATGTTCATTGAGCTATTAAAAAAAATAATAGTGGGGGGACGTAGTCCTCTCAGAACGTAACAAAAGATCCACGTACATAAGTCAGGGCTGCTAAATGTGTCAATGTGTGTGTCGGCGCCACGCCCGCTGATCACGGCTCCGGCCAGGGTGACCCATCGCGGCGCCGAGCTGGGCCACTTTACGGTGTTGTCGTTGCTCACGGCTGAGTATACTACATACTGTCGGGGAGTCTGTTGATAGTTAGAAGGGATCCGCATATCATCTAAATATGGCTCAAAACAATAGGGCAATATTGCCCCGGTCACACTCTTATTCGAAAAGAGCTTCCGTGTCAGAAGGGACGTGGGAAAAATGGGAAAATCTTACCATACCATAGCAGGTGCCACTACGTGTTTTAAATGGCGAATGTCCCAGTGTGACGTCTGCTGATGACGTTGCAGGCAATATGGCTACCACTTGGATGTCGGGTGAGACTTCCACAACTTTGCGCATGGATGACTCTTTGCTCATATTTATTTTTTCATTTAGACATTGAAGTGACTAATGGGAGAACCCGTAGCTCAGTGGTTAGAGCATTGGTTTGCTAAACCAGGGGTTGTGAGTTTGTATCTCACTGGGGCCGCCACACCCCGAGCGGGGTTGTGACAGGAAGGGCGTCCGGCGTAAAAACTGTGCCAAACAAATATGAGCGTTCATCTGAGATGTCACGCTGTGGCGACGCCTAATGGGACAAGCCGAAAGAAACTTACATTGAAGTGAATAATGTTATATGTATTTTTCATGTATATTTATAGGCATGACAGTGGCTTTTTAAGAATGTCTTTAAGAGTGAGTTAACCGAGCAGAGTCATCAGCAGTATGTTAATATTTATACTGATAACAAGAACTACTGTATCAGGAAGACCAGCATGCGCTTGACGCTAGTGAAGATAAGCTGGAAATAAAATGTATGAATTTTTATAGCACCTATAAAAAAAAAAACAAAGGACTTGAACTATATGTTTATCTTTGAGTTCTGTAAAAAGAACTAAATGAGTAAGTACAGTAAAGTAAGAAAATAAATTAAATGCAAATTACAAAATGCAAATCACATTTTTCTACTGATATGTCAAAAAAATCCAGGCGGCACGGTGGCTCAGCTGATAAATTGTTGGCCTCACAGTTCTGAGGTCCCGGGTTCAATCCCGGACCCACCTGTGTGGAGTTTGCACATTGTCATGCATGCACTCCGGTTTCCTCCCACATTCCAAAAACATGCAACATTAATTGGACCCTCTAAATTGCCCCTAGGTGTGATTGTGAGTGCGAATGGTTGTTTGTCTCTATGTGCCCTGCGATTGGCTGGTAACCAGTTCAGGGTCCTGCCAGTTGACAGCTGGGATAGGCTCCAGCATTCCCCATGACCCTCGTGAGGATAAGTGGCGAAGAAAACAGATGGATGGATGGGAAATCCACTCTTTCCCTCCCTCTTTTTGTGTCCTAATTAATGGCGCATATAATGTTACTTGGGATCCAATTGTTATCTTATCGGTACGACATTGGCTTTAATATTAACATATTCACATGACAAAACCGCTCGCTTCTCTCATCGTAATTCAAATGGACGACACTGTTGTTGCCGTCGGCCACGTGCTGGAATTCAATTTAGGCGTTCTTGAGCACCCCCAAAAATGGGCGAGAAACACTTCTGGGAGGAAGTACTAAACGGTCAATAAATGGAACTCGGAGAACTGGTCTCACCGTGTCGCCGTCGGGTCCGGTCTCACCTTTGGGCCCCTGCAGAACACAAGAAACAAACACACATAGACATCATGATAAGTTGTATTGAAATCGAGTAGTTGTCAGTGTTGTGAAGCAAGTACTCACAATGGGTCCCGGTAGGCCATTTGGTCCTGGCTTTCCTGGGATCCCAGCGTCTCCTTGCTCTCCGCTAAGACCCTGATAGAAAGACAAAGATTTTTTTTTTTAAATTCATATCTAAATAATGGCACACGTGTACAAAATTTGAATGTGGATATGAACCTAGACAATGAAGTTGGACAAAAGTATCACACAGTAAACCCAAACAAAGTGAAAAGAAGGAAATATACAGACAAAAGTATTGGGCCACCTAAAGGAATCAATGAGAAGAAAATATGGATTTTGGAGATGTGTTGGGACCCCTACAAGAAGTTCAAAAGGAATGATGGATGTTTGAACAAATATATTTGGACGGCCAGGTGAAAAGAAGAAAATGGAGTGTTTGGAGAAAAGCAGCAGGATGAAAAAAGTAGAAATTGTGCAGTTGTGAAAAAATATTAATTAGATCAGCTGTTGGAAGTAAAAAAAAAAAAAACCAATGGCATTTATTTGGACAAAAGTATATGCGAAAACTACTTCCACATTCGGCAAATCAGGTCAAAGTACTTCCGCCTTGTTGGGGAAAATGAGGAAGGTCACGTGTTCAAGCCACTCGTGGGGGGGTTAGTAGGATTTTAAATAGTTTCCCAGACGTCGCACCCCGCCGCACCATGATCGGCTCCAGCGTCATGGGAATTGCTGGTTGCTGGTCAGGCGGCCCTTTAAATGTCTACAACTTCTACTTTTGTCACCAAGCGACCGTGTCGGTCAAGTGATGTTCCGCATGTAGCAGATAAGGCATCGGGTACGGGAAGTCGAAAAGGATCGGGACACGTCGCGGATGTGAACAAAATGAAAATGTGAAGGGTTGACAATATTAGTGGCACACCGACGGGTTATGTAAAGTTGAAAATGTGGAATTTGGACAAAACTATAGGAATACTCACAGAGGGTGAAAACAAATTGTATAATTTAGACAAAAGAATTGGGACACCAAGGTGAAATCAAAATATAGAATTTGTAAAAAAAATGAAATTAAAAACATTTGGATGCGCACATACTGTAGATAGTTTAAAGACTCACCACGGAGCCCACTCGGCCTCGAGGTCCTCTCGCGCCACGGTCGCCTTTGCTGCCCTGCAACAATCAGCAGAACCTCGTTGGCACCACACTGGACTCAAGCGGCTTAAATAAATTCATATGAATGCATAAAGCGGCTATCACCTTAGCACCGAAGGAGCCTGGATCTCCCATCAATCCTGGGACACCTATGGGACCCTGAAGATACAAACGAGAGGCTCTAGATGCGTTGTGGAAATTTAATAGTATGTACTATAGAATGGGAAAGTGTTTATTTTACCACTATACTGTTGTATTTCATCTTGTGCATCTAACTAGTTATTTAAAAAGACAAACTAATTAAATGTAAAACAATGAATGCTTCAAAAAAATCTAAATAAATGCAGCAAATATTACAAGACTCTGGGTAATGTCAATGCTCACTGGGGCGAATTATCGAAGAGAGCCAGCAATACCTGGCCCCTCCAGGTATAAACAACTCACATCTTCTCCGGGGTCGCCATCACTGCCTGGAATGCCGCTGAGACCTTTGGTGCCCTGACAGAGAGATTTAAAATGTAATATTGGTCCAGCAGAAGACGCTCAATGCATAATCTAAAGTCATGTTTCCATAGAGAAAATTATTGGATCATGTGGGAACTGTTTCAGATTTTTCCAAGACCAAAAAGATACATCTAAGTGGCAAGAACATTTGAAGGTTATCATCTCAGTGACAGTCGCATCTTTTAACGTTTAAAGTGTGCGCAATGTACAATTTTCGACAAATAGTGTCGCTACATTAAAAAGCCAAAAAATGTATGAGAGTAATAATGAAATGAATATCAATGCTTGCTGTCGTCTCCCGTAAACAGGTCCAGAAAGTACTTTACGAAAAAGCTCGGGCATGTTCAGGTAATTTTTCTTGAACCTAAAACTGAAACCAAAATGTAAAGCCACCCGAAACCTTTCTGTCGATGCAAAATTTCCCAAACTTCTCATCTTCAACAGCAATGTTTGAGCATTCTCATAAGATGAGTGAAACTCTTCACTTATACTGAACTGCAACTGTACTTCTCACAAGAGTGAAACCGCCACTGAAATGACTTCATTAAACACTCATTTTGAAACCTACGATTAGTTAACAAGTGAACATTAAACATGAAATCAGTCCACCTATGACCTCACAAATGTCCGCCTGGAAGAATGCCATCCATCCATCCATTTTCTTTGCCGCTTATCCACATAAGGGTTGCGGGAGTGCTGGAGCCGATCCCAGCTGTCAGTGCGCAGGAGGCAGGGTACACCCTGAACTGGTTGCCAGCCAATCGCAGGGCACACAGAGACAGAAAACAGTCGCACTCACAATCACACCTAGGGGCAATTTAGAGTGTCCAATTATTGTTGCGTGTTTTTTGGGATGTGGGAGAAACCCGGAGTGCCCGGAAAAAACCCACGCAGCCACGGGGAGAACATGCAAACTCCACACAGGCGAGGCCGGGGTTGAACCCGTGACCTCTGAAATGTCAGGCCAAAGCTTTACCAGCTGAGCCACCGTGCCGCCATCTGGAATGATGGTTAAAAAAAAAAAAAGTGTTTAGTCTTTACCTTTGGTCCAACCGGGCCATGGCCTCCGGTCTGGCCAGGATAACCCTGAGTGCAAAGAAAAGGGAAATATTCAGACAGAAATATTGAAAAAAAAAAAAAACCACACACACATCTAATGAATACAATTGATTTCCATGTATTAAATTATTAATTATCAATGTGTAGTACTAGCGATACGCAGGCTCCCTCTAGTCGTATGTGAAGGCCTAAACTTCTTAAAAGGGAAACTTCTGAAATAGCTTAAACATTGACATTGTTCAGAATTTTGATTACACTTCTGCATCCAAGCAATTCAAATGCAGGTGTTATAAAACGGAACAGGTGACAGATTCCAGGTAAAAACAGAGTCGGTGCGACGTGTCCTACATTGTAGCCCCTGTCGCCGATGTCTCCTGGGAATCCGGGCGCTCCAGTTTGACCCTGCAGAACAAGCCAAGAGACCCAGTTGTCAAGGGCAACATCTGATGGTCAACAGCATTTAAATTAAACAAGCAAACATCAGACGTAAGCTTGAAATCTTTCATTTTCTTTTTAATCACCTTGTATCCATCTGGTCCTTGAACTCCCATTTTGCCCTCTTCGCCCACAGACCCCTGGGTAGACAAAACAGACAGGATATCTATAAAAGTTGTAAGTAAAAATAAAAACGTGAACCACTTGACGATATAACATTCTTGATATACATGTCTTGAATTTACCTTCGGACCTTTACCTCCTCCTAATCCAGTGGTGCCAGGATCACCGCGAGAACCCTAAAAAAACATAAATACAACTCTACTTTTAATTATTGACCTTTTGACCAATGTCATCTTGATTGACTGATTTTCTTACAGTGTTACCAGGCCTTCCGACCCCTCCTCGCGGTCCCCCCATGCCTGCTTCACCCTGCAAAGACGAAGTGTCAAGTCACCATGTGACCCGGTCAAAACGGTCACAATGTCTTTTAGTGGTTGGGTTCAGGTCCAATCATGTCCTGTTTTGTGAAATGTCAAGAGTTTGTTTCTGCATGTCGAATGGTGAAACTACTAATCGCCCGAATAGCCTTCTTTGCCGTTACAGTTTGTCATTTCATTTATTAGTGTGTGTGCATATTTCTAAGCCCATGTATGATGTCATCTCAATTTGTGCTAGCGTGTTATTTTAGCTAGTCTGCTAGTTAATACAACTGATAGTCCTCATGTGAAGGTGGTTAGTTTGCATTGGTTTAAGTGCTTTTTTGGGGGGAATTTGTATGAAATTACAAACCCCTTTTAGGGACTGAGCTATTTTCATAATGCCCTAATGACCTACAAGATGTCGCTAAAGGCATTGCGTTAGCGGAGGAGTAGCTAGTGTTGCCCTGGTGCTCAGCAGTGAACAAAAATGTGATATAAGATTCCACAAGAGGTCAGTCAGTAGATCCGTTGAGAAACACAAAAATTATGACATTTTGAAGATCCAAATCAACCAGGAAGGTCACAACTTTTTGTTCTTACCAATTGTTTCACCAAAGCCATAATTAGCCCATTTTCCCAATCTTTAAATGGTCACAGCTTTTATGTTATTTGAGCAATTGAGATCATTTAAGTAATATTTTAAAGGATTTTCAAAGTCTTTCCAATGATAGTAGAGTTTTTTTCAATTACACGAGTTTGAAGTTTTATGTAACCATACCTGTCAACTCGTTCGGTTTAGCCGTTGTTTCTACGGATTTTGTGGTGAATCTTACGTATTCGCCCGTATATCACAAATCATACGGATTCTGCAAATTTCTGTTTTGAAGAAAGTTACACATGAATACAATTCTGAACACAGTAATGCCACTAAATACACTTTGATAGTTAAACCTCAGATATTATCATTATGGAGATCTAGAATAAAAATCATTGAAAAACTGTGTTTTTTCCCTCCGTTATTTTGACATATAATTTGCTTTGGTATGTTATTAGGATTTTTTGCTCTCTATAAGGATTTTTTTGATAGTTTATACCGGTTGGCGCTCCGAAAAGTTGACAGGTATGTGTAACATACCTACAAATAGAAAAGTAGTAATTGTTGTTTTTCAACATACATGCTAGTACCCACGTGATTCAGGTGCACCAAACCATTTAACTTTCGGGTAATTGTTACTGTATAAGTGGAGTTTCTAGTATTTTCAAATCTTGGTTTGGGGAAGACTGATGTACACTATTTCATATCTAAACATTTCATAAAGGACACATTGAACATTTAAGCGAGCGAGTCAATGACTAACAGAACGTCACAATAAGTTTGTCCCAGTGGAGTTGCCGTACTTGTGCTGCAGGCTGAACCATTCCGTGGGTGTTTTTGGTAACTCGACGTTGAGTATATTACCTTCAGACCCGGCTCTCCAACCACACCCCGGTCTCCGATATGTCCTGGTTCTCCCTGGTGAAAAAAAAAAAAAGGTAATTTTTCAGCATTGAAAAAAAAGTATTTGGTCGCGCTCTTTACTCACCATGGCACCGAAGAAACCTGAACCTCCGTCTTCACCTTCGGGTCCGGGATCACCCTGAGATCAAAGGACAACCGCAGATACAAACAAAACACTTATTAGTCTCGAATTATTAAGTTTTATCATGCTATTAGCCATGAAGTGGGAGGAAAGTTTATGTTTAAGTACTTGAAAACTCTGTTTTATTTGCTTCTAGATTGAGCTCATATTTACAATATACAGTAATTTCATGTGTGACCCCATTTTATGAAAAGTATCTTGACTACACTTTCTGCATGCCTCAATATCTGAGTTTGTGGGGGGTGGTTGCCATAGCAACACAGGTTAGGGTTAATGTCCCCATCGGTCATTTTAAGTGACTCACCACTGGGCCGGCGTCTCCTCTGCGTCCCGCTACTCCTTTTGTTCCTTTATAACCCTAAAAACGCAAGTCAGTAGTTTATTTGTATTTATTTTGATGTCTTATCGTCATTATTTGAAGTTTTTCACTGGACGGTAACGGTATGTCGATGATGTTGGCGCGTCACCTCTCTGCCTTGATGTCCCGGTGCTCCGGTTTTACCCTGCAGGCCTCTCAAACCCTGACAGGAAGTGAAGACACCAGATTAAGGGTCTTCTGATAAGCGGTTCGAGAAGCCTCCGTCGGGAGGGTTTGGACTCGCGGGTACCTTGGGTCCAGCAAAGCCGGCGAATCCCGGCTCTCCGGGTTCACAGTCGCACTCGGTGGGACCCTCCTCGCCCAGGGCTGCGTTGCCACCAGACTCCTCTGAGGACCCGCTGTCAGGACCTTGGTTGAACGGGACCTGAAACGGTGACATTATTTTTCTCACATGTCTCACGTGTCTGACGTTGTACAAGATGATAACTAAAGACTAGATCTACCAACTCTTGTTTTTGTCTATTGACTACAAGAGTATGTCTATGGTCTACGTCTGTTGGCTACTGACCAAGTCCACTCACTCTCCTTACAGTCTACCATAAATGCAAATTTTATATTCTACAACTTTTTTTTTTAAATATCTGTACCCATATCAGTGGCACTTGCCTCTATTTTACAACCAAACATGTTTGTTTCTTCTTAAGTATTTAGAATATTATGATCACTGACTACTTCTGTGTTTTAGATCTCATTATCCATCCATTTTCTTTGCCGCTTATCCTCCCGAGGGTCGCGGGGAGTGCTGGAGCCTATCCCAGCTGTCAACGGGTAGGAGGCGGGGTACACCCTGATCGGGTCGCCAGCCAATCGCAGGGCACATAGACACAAACAATCGCACTTGCAATCACACCGAGGCGCAATTTAGAGTGTCCAATTAATGTTGCGTGTTTTTGGGATGTGGGAGGAAACAGGAGTTCTCTGAGGAAACCCACGCAGGCACTGGGAGAACATGAAAACTCCAAACAGGCGGGGCCGGGATCAAACCCGGGTCCTCAGAACTGTGAGGCCAACGCTTTACCAGCTGCTCCACCGTGCCACCGATCTCATTATCATTATGGATAATAAAGATGATACTTGTTCATTTTGTATGTTTATTTAATGTTTATTTGTTTTTAAATATTGCTAACAACAATACCAGCTTCTATTTCAACTCTCAATGTGAAAGAAAATCTATATTAATTTTGGTATCATTTCCAATTTACTTTTTTGGGGGGGGCTGATATTAATATCAGCGATAAGAGCCTTTATTTTACCACTTATTTTTCAGTTGTTTTTTTTTTAAAACTACACACCCATCCATTCAATTTTTGTACAGATACTTTTAAAAAATATATCAATACGTTATTGAGGAGACTAGCCTCAACAACTCACTATGATTTTGGTTTCTGTTTAAAAACTATATCTGCATATTTACCGCATGAGTTATACCAACTTCTAGTGTAATTGGTGTCGCAACTTTTGGGAAATACATGATGTGGTATCGCTCATCATTACAGTAGCTGCAAATGACTGTTTTGAATGAACAGGTGCACCTCCCCTCCCCCCCCCAAAAAAAAAAAAAAAATTCTGCATCCATGTCAACCGCCCCTACAAACCACACCAGGGCCTAGTTTGTCACCCACCTTCCTCCGACCCAGTTTGTCCTCCTTAGCGTAGTGCGACTCGGTGGTGGTGATGTAGGGGAATGCGTCCTCTGTGATCATGGTAACCTGTGTGGGGGCGGCCTCGTAGGGGTCGTAGTCGTCCTCCTCGGGATTCTGGTCCTCATCGTAGCCATGAGAAGATTCTGGTGGAGATGACGACGTGTGTTAGTTTTTAGGTTCACTCACCAGTGGCCACCCTGAAAGCCCTTTCACACAGAGATCCTACAAAACAGCCGGAATAGAAGACCCTGTATCCAGATTGTATAGATCCCAGCGAACTATGGAGACTTTTACACATCGTAGATATAAAATAGTGGTGAGATAGCGACAACTACTTTCAAAACAAAAGGGGCGGGACAAACGAGTGTCCAGTATCAAAGATCACAATTGTGTCTCATCTGTCCAGCAACACCACCTCTGTTCCGGATGGAAATTAGGTACCTTTCATACACGACAGTAACCTTTGCCTTTTACACAGTACACACAGAAAAAAACAGTAAATGTTCACGCAGCAACAGAGCATCCTGGAGTAACATCATTTGATCTCCAAAATGTTTTTCACAAAGCAACAATTACTTTGAACACAACTGTCCAAGTCTTGCATATCTGTACCACAACTGCACACAGATAAAAATTAAATGTCAGCTAAAAGAATTCTAAAATAAAAATGCAAATTTAAACACTTAAACCAGGTACAAAGTTTTGGTCATGGTCATGGAACAAATTCAAGTCCCATCTTTTCGTATACCGTAATTTCCGGCCTATAAGCTGCACGTTTTTTCACACCCTTTCAACCCTGTGGCTTATGCGGTGATGCGGCTAATTTGCGCTTTTTTTTTTCCTAACGGCCGCAAGGGGGCACTCGAGCGGAAAACGTAAGAGTGAGACCGGTGGAATATATGTGCCAAGGAAGTGACTTTTACCGGTTACCGTTAGTGCTGCCGTGTCTCAGTGATTTTTATCAGTATGGTTTTTTTTTAACCGGCCCTGTTAGCACGTCGGTGCTAGTGTTAGCGTTAACGCGGCGGCCCAAGTGTTAGCATGACAGCGCTAGTGTTAAACTCTCTGTGTACCATCTTTCTTTGTAAATATCTCGTGTTTCAATGTCAGTTTCAACGTGGGCACTTTTACGCGGCTGCGGCCTATGTATGTACCAAATGGTATTTCCTTTACAAATGTACTGGGTGAGGCTTATAACCAGGTGCGCTCTGTAGGCCGGGAATTCCGGTATATTCGCATTCTTCATCTCCAAAGGATGAACGATTTTTGTACACGTTAAAAGTCATGTGACCGACCTGGCTGGTGGGGCCTCAAGTGGTCATAGCGGTCCAGGATGGAGCCCTCGAAGGTTTGATCCTCACCTGCACATTCAAGCCATAAAGTTAATGAATAAATGAATCCAAAGCATGTGAACAAGATATCCGTCGAGCGTATCGGCTCGGACCCGAGTGGTATCCGGAATATTCTTCCTGGCAGAGAGCGCAGACGACACAAAGCAGCAGGACGAGCAGCGTCCAGGGAGAAGAAACCTGGCAACAAATGCAGGAAACTTGTTAAAATGTCCATTTAGCTCATATTGTTATCCCTTACAATTTATATTGTAGAAAATATTGTGGTTTATCAATATGGGAAAGACTAGGAGTTGCCTACCAGTAAATTCATTGCAAGAAAGAAGAGAAATTTTACAAAGCATGCAGGGAATGCAGAACATTTACTTCCAAGGTTAATTCATCAGTAAAACCGATCATTTTGAGTTTATTTCTCCAGGACATTTTTTTTTCTATTTCACATTTTTGTGTGTGGCTTCAGTAAGTTTCAAACGTGTCTATGCTGACATGCACTGCTTCCACTAAAAACCTGGCTGCAAACAGGGATGAGCTATAGTTTATTCAAGCTCAGATGCATTCGGGAGAATTTTTTTAAAAAAGTAATGAGCGAGTTTCATTCCCATGAAGAAACGGACAACGCAAGAGGAATCAATGGCATTGATTGGGAATGACAAGAGTCAATTGCACGAAAACATTGCCAAAAAAAAAAAAAAAAAACAGGCCCATTTATACAATCCAAAAGCAGCAGTAGATTTTGGACCCCAGATATCTGCATCCATATTTTCCATATTTTGCCGCTGTCATCTTGCCTCACCTCTACAACTTTAAATGAGAAACTTAAGGTTGTGCACCGTTTAAATGCATTAAAAAAAAGATACATATTTTTTCCCCAAGAGAAAGCAGTTATTTTTCATATCACCGGGAAACAATGTGTTTTATATTTCAAATATTTTTGTGGAAGTTGATGCTCATAAAAAAAAACAAAAATCATTTTCAGTATACAGAGTAAATCCCAGAAGGGAAAAAAAGGCAAAATATGTCTTAAATAATTGCAAAATCATTTGCATTTTCTGTAAGTATAGGGGTAAATAAAATTGATTAAAATTTTACATAAATAAACAAACAACAAACAAACAACTATTTTAAAGAAACATTGTCCAGTCACAGAGTGAGAATAAACATCCCACAACTCTTACAGAACAGTTTCACTATTTTTCATGATACATTTTCAATTTCAATTTATGAAATACGTATTGTTTTGGAATGATTAAATATTTACTTCAAATCGCTAAGGTGTCACTTCTCAGATGAAATTAATGGAAAATAGGAATTGAAGAACCTCATGGAAAACAACTAATTTAGCAACTCAACATTCTAGTCCTGCAGCATAATTAATATAAGTTATTATAATATATAATATAATATAGCAACGTGATTATCCCAGAATTGCTGTGCACGTATTGAGATTTTCTGTTGGAAATGTGCATCTATCTTTAAATTATATGAAAAATCGGAATGACCTTAATATAAATAATGTCATGTGCTGAATCTCAGATTAAATTGATGGGTAAGTAAAAATGTAACATTTCAAATAGATTGAGTAAAAGTTACATTTTAATGCGTTAACGTGTTAAGTTGTTGTTGATTAAATAAAACATGAATAAAGACACATATCAAGTCAGCTTACAATCATATTTTTTAAAAAATAGCTGCAATACAATGAGTGCAATCATCACTGCAATAGTTTCCTGGTGCATCTTTCTTGGTCCCCAAACTGACTCAGTAATGGATTGAATTTAAAATTTAAAAGTGAGTTGTTAGCTGAAAATATCAATGCTTGATTTGAAAACAATGTTTTAAATATTACAGTATATTCCCTGTCGGGGGTTTTTTCAAAATGATGTTGAATACTGTTTTATGTTTACATTTCTTGAATACTTAATTAATGATGTGGATAAAGTTTAGTGTAATTAAAAAATAATTAAGAATATTTATTTACAGGTTTTTTTTTAATGAATTAAAAAAAAAACTTAAAAAGGAAGCACATAAACCTTGTTAGACATGTGACATGGAAGCAATGCAGGGTGACCCAGCTGGACCTCAAGGCCAGAGAGGTGAGAGCGTCAAGGATTCGGTCCTTATATACTTCATTTTGTTTTACCAAAACCTATTTGTAAAAATATAGGAACAAAAAATAAATAAATCACTGGACTTATTTATGAATTTTATTTTTTTATATTTTCTGCACTAAAAAATAAATAAAAACTACTTTATTCAGCAGTTATTTTGTCAGTAGTTTATGGAATAAAACACATTTAAGTTCATTTTACTCAAGTACAGAATATACCTGGAAATATTGCAAGGGTCTCCTGATTTTTCTGGTTTAAATAACTCTGGGTGATGCTTTAAAACTGGAATTTCTCCTTCCTATTGGGCTAATAGAGGCGTTTTTTCATCCTATTAATGACTTTAACATGCAATAAAATCTCAAGAGAGACTATTCTTTATTTTGTTGCTTTTTTTTGGTTCTCGTGACATCAATTGACACGTCCCATGTTCTCATCCACTCAATCAGGTCTGCTGGGCGGTCACCAGACCAGACTCTGGCACTCACCTTGTCATTGGAGGCTCCCATGGTCCTGCAAGAGCAAATTCCTCACCAATAAACTCGGTGCTACGTTCAGGAACAAAACACCAAAAAGCGATGCAGTTACAACGGCGGCTCGGCGGCTCCTCACTGCATGATTTCCCGGGGACGGTCGCCCTCCTGGATGCGGGGTATCTCTGGCTCTCTCCAGGAGCCCTCAGGTTCCCAAGAGGCTGGCGGGCCCATCCTGGCATCTCTCGTCCAATACGTCTTCTTCTCAACAGGGTGAGAAATACCTGAGGTTGAGTCTGCAGTCGGACGAATACAAGGAGAAGTAAGACAGACACACAAGACGGAGAGCCTCCGGTGGTCAGGCAGGTGTTTGCAGGTAAAAGCATAAATCATTGGGAATGTTTAATAGTTTAATTTCTTGGAAATGGAGTGAGAAATTGCAACTTTTCAACCAAACACCAATGAAAATGATTCCCTTCACCCCACTCAAAAATAAAGACCTCAATTCAATAGGATGCTAGATGTCATAGTCTTGTAATGCAAACTGCACCTAATTGTATATATATATCTTTTTTTTGCTACAAGATGCAGAATATAGTTTACTTTATACGTGAGCATAAAACGATTGAAGTTCGTGAAATGAAAAAGCACGGCGACCTTTGAACTTTCCTCGGTGTGACACTCCTGTCCAACATTCCGTGGGTTTTGCCGAAAAACTGGCAGCCAATCAGGAGGTGAGGAGGGCAGCACGTGATCACACAACGCTCAACGAAGCAGATACAAATACAGTATTCTTCATTTTTCAATCTCCTTAGTAGCCCGGTACACACTTATATAGAAGTTAAACAAACCTGACACCTGGCTGCGTGGTAGCAAAGCACCACAGGGCATTGCTTCTGAAAAATGGAAAGAAAGAGAGGCCAATAAAGGGGCGTAGAAGAAGAAAAACAAGCGAGGCCAGCTGTTGGCTTGCCTGGTCAAACCGTTGTGGTGCCAGTTTCTTGCCAATTCTTCACTTTGTTGTTTCTATTGTGGCATAAAAGACACTTTACAATCTACAATTATTTAACCAACAAGTTTTCCCCCCATTTCCACGTTTTACCTGGATAAAACTTGTGAAGCTCCGCCTCACACCAAAAATTTATTTTCTTATTGGACGACGTCCGCAACAGCGCAGAAGTGTAGTTTTTTTTTTTTACGGGCGATACCATTGGGCAACACCAGAAATATGTATTGGTAGAAATGCCATGTATTGATATAATACGCTTTGCCGTTGACGAAACAGTACACCTCATGACAATCGGTTAAGAAAAATGAGCAATTTACGATTTAATTTCAGGGTTCGTGTATTATCGACCTTTCAAACATGGCCGCCACATAGCACGTTAGCGTATCTAGTGTTAATTTTATAGTGATGAAAATAAAATATCACAATCCATCCGTTTTCCGAGCCACTTATCTTCAGAATGTTCCCGGGAGTGCCGGAGCCTATCCCGGCCTACTTCGGGCGAAACGCGGACTACACCCTGTACTGGTCGCCAGTCAGTCGCAGGGCACATATCGACACCGTCATTTGAGTTGGAACTGAACCCACGCTGCCTGCACCAAAGTTAGCAGAATATACCACTACACCCAAAATAATAAATTAAACAATTACTGAGATTCGTGTAACCTGAGCTGTAAAAGTCATTAAGCTAAGACAGTTTTTAGTTTATCAACTTGTCGTTACTACCTTGGTAAAAGAGAAGCGGGCACACGGAATAATATGCACTTGGGTCAACAAGTTGCGCCTTCATCCATCCATCCATTTTCTGAGCCGCTTATCCTTACCAGGGTAAATGGAGGGCTGGAGCTTATCACAGGTACTGGGCAGGGGACTGGGTACACCCTGAACTGGTAGCGAGCCAATCGCACGGCACATGGAGACAGACAACAGTCGCACTCACACTCCTACCTAGGGGCAATTTAGTGTCCAATGAATGTATAATTTCGGGATGTGGGAGGAAATCGGAGTGCCGGAGAAAACGCACACAGGCACAGGGAGAACATGCAAACTCCACACAGGCGGGACTGGGATTTGAATCCCGGTTCTCAGAACTGTGAGTCCAACGCTCTTGTTGCGCCTTAAATCAGACAGATAAATACTTAGTTTATGATTATAACTAGTTCAATAGCCATCTCTTAATGTCTACCTGGGGAGGAAAAAAAGCCTTTTTTCTGATTGGATGACATCAAAAATGGCACAGAAGTTTACTTATTTAATGGCCATTATAAACGTATATAACGTGATTCATCAACAGTAGAAAAAAAGAAAGCATTTATATGAATTTATTTGACATTTGTTTAAGACTTTCAAATGTCCAACATTCATCCATCCATTTTCCATACCGCTTACCCTCACTAGAGTGAAAATAAAGTAATAATAATTAAAAAAAAAAAAACAACACAAAAACTTCCACTTGAGAAAGGGTCCATTTTGCTGTTGGAAAACTTTTATTAACATGATTTCTCAGTCGGGAACTGTCCCTCCTTCCTCGCTCCAGTTTCCTTTTCTTTTTCTTCTTGCTGTCTGTCTGTCCTCCGGGGAGCGGGAATGTCTGCAAAATCAGACGTCAGATTAAGAGAACGTCCGGAATGATGATTGACTGAAAAATACGACTTTACCTCTTCCTTTTGCTCTTCTTGCTTTCTCTGTCGCGGCTGCGGTGACGCCTGCTCCGCGATCTGCGGGACTCCGAGGACGAGGACTGACGCTCATCCGACCTACGACTTCCGGAAGCAGATGGGCACGAAATGAACGCGTGGGCTTTCGCTTTTACGGTAAAAAAGAAGCTCAAAGAACCTCTGGGATGTTCCTTCTCTGGCCTCCTCCTCCTCCTTGTCATCCTCTTCGTGTTCTTCCTTCCACTGTCTGGCGAGCTCCTCCGAGTGGACCTGGATGACTTCCCTGATGACCTGTTGTGCAATAAAATTGTTGCGGTCTCACAAAAACCGCTTCTGACTTTCCACCGCGGGGTTTGTACCTCCGTGTAGGACTTCTTGGTGATGTGGACGTTCTTGGCGCGGTAGGACTGCCGCCTCCGCTTGTAGTCCCGCATCTCCGCCATCAGCTCCAGATGGGTCTTGGGTTCGCTCTGTTGTTCAGCTGGGGGAAAAAAAAATAATAATAAAATAATAATAATTATCAAAAAAATCAACCACAAATATGGAGTGACTTATGTCCAGAGGTGACAAAACTAATCACACGTTGTATTTACATAAAAGCACAGCTATTCGTGTCCCCCCCCCAAAAAAAATCTGATTTTTCAAGGTAAAACTTAAAATACACCAAATCTGAAATATACTGAAGAACAAAATGTTTTTTTTAGTAAATTGTAGACATCTGTTTTGATAATTTGACACAAATAATTTTTTTTCCCCCTGATAGCAAGATGCCACAACATGGCAGCACACGACTACTTTTGTCTAATTGAAGCTCCTCAAGACACTTCAACATAGTTCCAAGTTGAACCAAATGACAGCAAACTACTACTTTTGCCCAAGTGCCTCCACTCACTTCAATGTAGTTCCTGGGCCCAAATGTGCAAAGAGCATCTTAAATGAAGCCCCTCAACTTTGTACCTTGGCAACAAGATGCCACAAGCACCAATTTTGTATAAATTAAGCTCCTAAACTCATGTCCACGTTGTTCCTCATCACCAAAATATCTCAATTGAGTTAGAATGTACATTTTTTTTTTTTTTTTAATCAGCAGAGGTTGGGAAAAAAAAAAAAAAAAAAAAAAAAAAAATCAACAACCCTATTTTAACAATGTGAGAAGTAGAAAATACATACCGTAATTTCCGGCCTTTAAGGCGCGACCTTTTTCCATAAGCTTTCAACCCTGCGGCTTATGCGGTGATGTGGCTAATTTGTGCATTTTTTTTCCAACGGCCACAAGGGGGTGCATTTGAGCGGAAAAGGTAAACGTGAGATCGATGGAATATATGTGCCGAGGAAGTGACTTGTACCGGTATGTTTTTTTTTTTTTTTTATAACCAGCCATGTTAGTGCTGTGGTAGTGTGTTGCTGCTGTGTTACTGCCACGTCGCAGTGATTTTTACTGGTATGTTTTTTTTTTTTTTTTTAAACCAGCCCTGTTAGTGCTGCGCTAGTGTTATCACCGGGCTAGAGTGTTTCTGCTGTGTACTGCCGCGTCTCAGTGATTTAGGTATGGTTTTTTTTTTTTATCCGGCTCTGTTTGTCCTGTACTACTGTGTTGCTACTGTTTAGCTGCCGCGGGTGTTTTTTTTTTTTTTTAAACTAGCCCAGTTTGTGCTAACTGTGTTGTTACTATGTTAAGCTAAGCTAAGGTATTAAAACTTTAAAAATGTATTTATGTGTACCGTCTTTCTTTGTAAATATCTCCTGTTTCAATGTGGGTTTCAATGTGGACACTTGCGGCTTTTACACGGGTGCGGCTTATGTATATAGGAAATGGTATTTCCTTTACAAATGTACTGGGTGAGGCTTAAAATCAGGTGCACTCTGTAGGCCAGAAATTACAGAACATGAGTTTTTAAATTTAGAGTACAAAAAACTCTTTAGAAATGTAAATAAGTAATCTTTAGTTAAGTACGCAGTAGAGAATTTGCACTTTTGCTCATCTTGTCTTACCCTTCTTCAGCTTGGACACCAGGTCTACGTACAGCTCATCGTTCCCCGGTGTAGCGGCGTCGGCCTTCTCCTGGTTGAGGACACCGATCGCGTGGTCGTACAGAGCGAGTCGGTCGGCGACGGTGAGGTCGCACACGGCCCGCTTGTGGTTCTGCGGCACGTCAACGGGTTGGTAGGTGTACTGACCTAATGGACCGGGCAGAGATCAGTCCGACGAAGAGAGAGGGTTAAGATCAGGCCTCAGAACTATCAGTTTAAATATTTTAAAAGAAAATGTGTAAAATTGACATTTTCATAGCTTTTATTTAAAAAAAAGTTGTCTGTATGGATGTTGATGTTGTCTGTCCACGCAGCAAGTGTGAAAGTACACTTTTCCATCTGCCTGTTTCCAAAAACTTCTCCGTGAATGAAATTTTGTCACAATTTGGCTAATTTACACGGAGGGGAGATTGGCTGAAGATTCATTACGAGACATATTTTCATTTCTCCCTTAAGTTATAATCGGGTCTACAAATGAAAGTAACATGAATAATGTAGTCTGCGGTCAGAGAGGATATGAAAATAAAAAGGTCAGTCGTACACAAGTGGCTGAACGTTTTTCATAATGGCCACCTAATACTCATACCGAGAGAAGCAAGCAAAACACAAGGCGGATGATGCAAAAAGCTTGTAAAGTGTATTTTTAGTACAACTTTATATTTGTATTATACTCAACATGTACACCGCTTAGTTAGATTGGAGTATGCAAGTGCTCTGCTGCCCTCAAATGGTGAATTGTGCACACCCACGTTTCTCTGAAAGTCATTTGTATGAATTGAACAGTGAAGTAAAAGCACTTGTAGATATCTTGATATGTAGGTAGTTGTGTAAGTTTGGCAGGTATCTATCTACTGGTTCAAATTGAGTGTATAAATGTATCTTTTCTTTGGTGTGAACACAGTACACAGTAATGAGGTTGTAAAATGACATGCAAACAAACCCTCAAACTCCTAGCGATAAATTCAAATCAATATACACATATATACATTGTTTTCCCCCGCAATTTTGCTGTTAGATGAATAGCAAAAATCACCAAATATGCCCCCTGCTCCCGCAAAGTTAATTACTGCCTCTACATGCCACGAGATGGTGGCAAATCTCTACTTTTATGCAAGACAGGGCTATGGCCTGAGCACAAAACAGCAAATACTGGAGTATAGGGAGAAAAAATGTAAATCTATAAATATTAATTTGGGAAAAAGTAGGGGCACCCTGGATGAAAAAACAAGACTAAACATTAATTATAACACCAGTCACTCACTCGTATTTGAAAAATGTACAAGTGTGGTCAGTAATGCCCGCAGATATAAAGTTGCAGGTGTGATTCGGGATGGAAC